>NW_010330637.1:126680-127239 GCF_000700745.2 Antrostomus carolinensis
GGGTGAAAAGGGAGCAAGGAGCAGATCCTAAACTATTTTAAAATGTTCTATGTTGTTTGCAATAAGAAAAGGTTTCAGAAAAATGGAAACATGATGTCTCCAAAAGTGACTGAGACATAAACTCCCCAAAGCTGTATGAATGATTCTGAATATGCTGCCTAATATCCTAAACAAGCCACATTTCCAGTGCCTATGACAGAACTTTCAAACCTTTTGTAGATTTATAGCAGATCTCTGTTGTGGCTTTGTCATGTCAGCCATATATATCTTGCCATTCTACTGAATAATATTGGCTCCGCCTTTAACATGGTAATGGAACCGTTTAAAAGATCAAGATATATTGGGCCATTTCATTTTTGCCTACATGTGCTTATCACATTCTTATGAGAAGCAAGAGACAGGCACTAATTTCAGCATAAATCTCTAGTGTTGCCATGTACTCTGACTATATTAATCCTGGAACTATTTACCATTGAACATAAAGCTCATGGTAGAAAGAATTACCTCTGGTCGGTAGGCTGTAACCCCTGAAGCAAAATTATATATATATATATATATA
>NW_010330638.1:0-777 GCF_000700745.2 Antrostomus carolinensis
ATGACCCTGGACCATTGTGTCCCATCTGCACCCACCACACCAGCCATGTCCCCACAGCATGGTGGTGACAGCCACGCCATGTCCCTTGATAGCCGTGTCCCACCTACACCCACTGTGCCAACCCTGTCCCCACAGCGTGGTGGCCACACGGTGCCAACCATGCCATGTCACTGGACTGTCACATCCCATCCATGCCCACCATGCCAACCTTATCCCCATGGCACGGTGACCACGCGGTGCCAACCACACCATGTCCCTTGACCGTCACATCCCACCACGCCAACCCCATCCCCACAGCACGACCACATAGTGCCAACTACACTGTGTCCCTGGACCATCACATCCCACCACGCCAACCCCATCCCTACAACTTGATGACCACACAGTGCCAACCACACTGTGTCCCTTGACTGTCATCCCACCATGCCAACCCCATCCCCACAGCATGGTGACCACATGGTGCCAACCACATCATGTCCCTTGACCATCACATCCCACCATGCCAACCTTGTCCCCATGGCACGGTGACCATGCAATGCCAACCACACCATGTCCCTGGACTGTCATCCCACCATGTCAACCCCATCCCCACATGATGACCACACAGTGCCAACCACACCATGTCCCTTGTCACATCCCACCACACCAACCCCATCCCCACATGATGACCACACAGTGATGCCAACCACACTGTGTCCCTGGACCATCACATCCCACCACACCAACCCCATCCCCAACACAACCACCACACTCCACAACCACTCCACCTCCATCTCC
>NW_010330638.1:990-1220 GCF_000700745.2 Antrostomus carolinensis
CACCCCGTTGGCCATGGAGCCGGCGGGCAGACAAGCCGGGGTTGGTGGGTGCAGGGGGTGCGATGGCCGGTTGGTTGGGCGGGGGTTGGAGTCACAGATAATTACCTCAATTAGTTACAATGGCAGAGTAATAAATACGGGCTTAGAGGCTCCTTCCCCACTGCGGCTTCTCAGATTAATCCAGCCCGGGCGAGCGGAGCTGAAAGGAGTGATGGACAATTCATTAAAGT
>NW_010330639.1:0-44412 GCF_000700745.2 Antrostomus carolinensis
GTCTGCAGGAGGGCTCCGGCAAAAAGCTCCCAGGCAGCGGGCAGGCAGAGGTGCGCGGCCTCTCCTCCCCTCCCCTCCCCGCAGGTCCGGGGGGCTGTTGTGTTCAGCACGGAAATCACAGCCCAGGGGGCTAACAATAAAGTTGATAAATAACTGGGGATGTGTCATCTGGTTCGATTTGAAAACAAGGGATCGCGGTAGCTGAGGTGTCTATCGAGCAGATGTGTGTTAGGTACCAGGGAGACGCAAAAGGGTTTTGAGGCTGTTTGTGTAAGTAGGAAGGTTTCCCCCTTGTGCCCCTGCCCTGGCTGCTGTTGCATCATTGAAGGGCATGAAATCGGCAAGTGAGATCGATCGGCTGGCACAGCCAAGCAGCATCTACGGCTTATCCCCTAACACACGTGGCAGGTAGGAGAGCGACAGGACCCTGTCATTCTCAGTGTCTCCACAACTGTTGTGTGTTTGGCCGGTGTTCTTGGGCATACCTGTGTGTGCCAGCCACTGCTCCCTCCAGAAATGATGTTGTCGGTGATCCTACACCTATTGTGTAGGTTATTCACAGGCAATTGTATAGGAAAGTAAAATAATTGTGTTCCACTAATGTTTCTGCAGCTATTAAGATACCACAGGTTAAAGAAACCTTAGATCCCATTTTAAGTGTAATAGTGCAAGCAACAGAAAATCAGTCAACTTCTAGCTTTACCAGTTTTTTTGAGGCTTAACTGAAAAGAGTGTGTTCTTCAAGGAACTGTCATGTAAAAGCTACCTAGTGGGCTTGGGTTGCTTTTGACAGGGCAAAATAATTTATAACAATGACCCAAACATTTCTAGGCAGAGAAGAAGTGAGAAATCTGTATTTCAGCCCTTGAATGGCCTCTCTTATATGTAGAGAGGGCTTGTCTTGCTGCTAGATGGAAGTTATTGTCAATTAAAACCAAAAATAATAATTGCAGCTTTCTCAAAAGAAGCTCAGGCAAAACAGGAGCAAAAAGCAGAATGGAAGGAGCTGCTCTGGGCATTATTCACAGTCTGGCTTTAATTGACTCGCAGGAATGGAGAAATGGTGTTTATGCGTAATCATTCGCATAGTGTTCCTAAGCAATAAGCTTAGTGATTGCTCTTTTTTTTTTTTTCTTTGCTTATGTGGCCTGTGGCATTACAGTTATAATGTTAAGAGAGGATCCATCTGTAATTCTCCGGGAAACTCAAGATGGTTTAATCTGAATCATTATTTATGAGGTCTGTGTGAGTTGGTTGTGCTCTGCATTGAGTGAGTGATTATATATGGTCTTGGCTGATAGCATTTACAGCTATGAAATTATATTTGAAAGAAGTGAAGAATACTGGATATTACTCTTGAATATTTGACAGTTACAGCGGTTCAAAGTTTAATAGATAGCCTCTTATTTGTGGTAATAATTACATGAAAGGAGGCAGTGTACAGAAATTGAGTGAAAAAGATTGTTCAATGTACTGTTCAGGTATGACACTTTAAATACTGTGGAACTTTTCAAGGCAGATTGTTTTGTCAACATTTAAAAAACGCTTGCAAGGCTCTGCCTTTAGTGTTTTCAAATGCAAATCTTTAATGTCACTTAACCTTTAAAATTTTGCTTAGAAAGAAACTTGGCTTTTCAGTACCGAGTTTTGCAGTAGTACTTTAGAGAGATGTGGTATTTGGAAATTGATGTTTTAGTGGCAGAATGCTTGTAGAAAGTGCAAAACATGACTCTGTATACATATACTAAGCAATGTGTAAATAACATCAGTAGAATAAAAGGAAGTGTCAGCAAATTTGGTAATTTTGACTGAAAACACTGGCTTAGTCTGCACTAGCTTTGTAAATCTCTTACTTGCCCTGTTGCTTGAGAGGAATAGGTTTCTTGGCACAATTCTCGTACTACCGCAATGAAAGGAAGACATAACCAACTTAAAAATGTTATCGAGTGTATAAAAGAAGAAGGCAGGATTTATGGATTGCTGCTTTAATAAACAAATAAGCTTAGTTTTTCACAAGAAATGCTAGAAAAGCATCAAAAACTTAATATGGAAAGGTAATACAGGGCTTTCAGTCAGTGTTGCAGGAAGAAGGTGCTGGTGCAGTCTGTTCAGCGCTGCTGTCCTCTTCCAGCTTCTGCAAAAGCAACAAAACTGCCTCTGTTCATCTCTGGTTTTTCCCTCCAGCTTCTCTCTTTTACTGCCAGAAAACGGAAGGTGTAGAAACTCAACTTTGTCCTGCTCGCTCCGTATCACTGATCCAGTCCTACTTGATGTAAAAATGTATGCATTGGTAGTGCACCCATACACATTGCAGCTAACCATGCTTGGGAACAGTTATCCAGCCCAGTAAGGACCCACCGCATCCCCTAGCACGGCCGGACCCATGCGGAGGAGGTGTAGGCCAGTGACATTAAAGCTCGTAAGATGAGCCATGAAGTTGGTAATATTGGCACATGGAGGGGGGAGGTGGAAGGGTGAAATGTTCTATTTGGATTTCATAAGGGAAAGGTTTCCTCCCTGTGGTCCAGGGGAAGGAGCCTGGTGCCGCCTAGATGCTGATGAGCCTTAGTGACGCTGTCAGGTCCTCTCAGCATCAGTCTGCTTCTCCTAATGTTATTCTGCTGTGGGGGAAAACACTGAATGTGAGAGATCAGAGGGGCCTGAGATGGGCAGAGATGCAGCATCTGTTTGTGTTCTAGGCACACACTAAGGGGTTTTAGCCTTACATTTTTGTGGATCTGCTGGAACAATGTTCCTTCGATGCATTTACCAGTTGGTGTTTCTCGCGGCAGGAGACACTGCTTTCCTGCCAGGTGAGAATTCAGTGGGAAATTAGGTTCTCCAGAAGTCATTGCAAAATAAAGGGGAATTAAAATTGTGTTTTCAGAAAGCTCAAATAAAGCTTTGTTGTCTCTGCTGTTACACACTGCTTTACAGCTTTATATCTCTTGTGATAAGGTGTGGTGCAAAATTAATGTACAGTGGCTGAAGTGATTGGTACCTACAGCTTTAGTTACCATTTCTGTCCTGCTTCTGTGTCAGGGACAACTGCATGGGAAGTGTACCAAGTGCTTCAGTTCATTGCATATCATTTTCTGCTGTCCCTCTTGTAGGAGTAGCAGTTCTGGGAGAGAGGCAGGGTGGATAAATACAACGTAAAGTGCTTAAATCACAAGAGACCTCTGGCTTCCCTCAGGAGACTGGTTTTGCAGGTCAGTGTCAGATCTAACTTCCCCATTCTGAAGACAAAATCTTGTTTTCTTTGCTTCTGTTTTTGGCTTTTATACTGATCTGTGTTTTAGACCCTTCCTCTCCTCAGTGCTAACAGGTTTGGACTTCCATTCTTCTTTAGTTATCGTTAAGCTGAGCCACTGATACTGCTCTTAAGATTAAACAGGATGCAAGATTTACTTTGAGATACTGAGGTTTTATTAATTCAGTGTAGATCTATTCTAAGAATAGTCTGAGTTTTGGGCAGCTGACAGAAGCTTTTTTTAATTTTTTTTTTTCTAAGCATCCTCCAGAAAATTTTCTACCAGATGTCAGTGTAAACCTGTATGTTTATGCACTTGAATCTTATCTCTGAGTTTTCTTTGATGCCCTTGATCCAAAATGTGTCTTTTTTTTAACATATTTCTCAGGTTAATTTCCCTGAATCCATTAATTTATATATTCCTAGTAATATTCTTTTTCATTAGAAATTAAAAAAAAAACAAACAACAACAAACCAGAAAATTACAACCAGAAAACTTTGTGCTACTGCTCTGTATTCAGATGCTTTTTGCAGTCACTGAATATTTGGGTTGAGTGTCCTTTAGTTACTTGGTTTTTCTCCCTCGTTGTTAATAAAAATCAGATGGTGGCATGGTCACTGTAGATGACATGTCATTTCTGATATGTTTAGCTCTCACTCTTGATTCAGTCAGTACGTGGATGCATGGAGGAGCTTCGGTGTTTTCCTGGTGCTGAAGGCTGAGGGCAATGTACAGCATGCAGTCAGTGCATCTTGCAGATAGATGTGTGCAGTACGTGCTACTAGACCAACGTGTTGGAAGCCCCCCTGCCTCGTGTGATTTGGTAGCCACATGGGTGTAGGAGGCACTGGTGCATTAAAAGACACTGCAGTGTCTGCATGCTGCCACTGCCATGCAAATGGGATTACTTTTCTTTAAAGAAAGTTGTCGTGGCTCCAGGGGTTGAAGCAAAATCTGAGAGGAGAGGTTTTTTCCATCTGGACTTTTTAGGATTAGCTTTTCCAGGATTCTGCCTGCTCATGAAATTTAGCATCTGCTTTCATCCAAAGAAGTAGCTCTTCCTACTAAATGTGCCAGCGTAAGAACTGTTGTCCTGTTTGTCTCCCGGTGACTGCAGTTACTGTAGGCAGGGTGTTTCTGTGCTACTTTGGGCTGCTGGCTTTTTAGAGTAACTTCAGGGACTCAGAAAGTTTAGTTTGTTTCATGGTTTTTGTTTGTGGTTTTTAATTTGTTTGTTTAAATGAGGGGGGATTAATTAGCAACAGTGTATCCAGGGCAGTGTTTTCTCATTTTCTGAGGGTTGTGTGTGTTACAGACCTTGTGCTGAGCTGACAGTCAGATATGGGATGATTGACTTGAGTTTTGAACATCTGAAATTAAAACCATAACACTTGAATGTGTAACTGTTTTCATTATGAGATGACCAGGGTAGCAGTGACCACATTTTTCATCGGGGTCCATTGGGCTCAAAGAAATACTAGTAGAGTTACTAGATGGTATATTAATTACAGTTGCTATATTCAGATGCTTAGATCTAGATTTGAATTAAATGACAAAATAAAATCTGACTGAAATTTTCCTATTAAACTTATTTAGGTTGAAGTAGTATCTAGAGATGCTGCTCCTTTTCTCACTGTGAGGCCAGCCAAGCAGTGGAAGAGGCTCCCAGGGTGGCTGGGCAGGCTCCATCTGTGGAGGGCTTCAAGACATGGCTGTATGAGGCCCTGAGCGACCTGCTCTGAGCTCAGAGCTGACCCTGCTTTGAGCAGGGGTTGGACTAGAGACCTCCCGAGGCTCCTTCCAACCTGAATTATCCTGTGATCCTGGATTAGGATCTGGTTATACTAAGTGTTATGCAGAATGATGTTACACTGTCCGTAATCCCCTGTCCCAAGGTTGTCCTGACAGCTAAAAATCTTTCTTAAAGTAATACCCACAGAAGTAATTTCAGTTGATGTTAAGCCATCAGTGCCCGTTTCCTTTATCTGAGACAGATCTGCCTTTTTCTTTGGCAAGCCTTTTCCTGACGAATTTGCTAATCGCTGGTTTAGATTCATAATGTTGATAAGCTTCTACTCAAATTCTCACTAATTGTGAAATAATACATACTGTAAGTAGATATGGAAATGTGCACATAGAAAAGAGCAAAACAAAGATAGTACCTGGGGGATGCGTTAGTCTGATATGGCCAAAACCATCTACAGATGCAGCAGAGGTTTAAAAGAGCTTCAAGCAGGAATTGTCTTTTGAAGATGAGCTGGGCTAATGAAAGCAAGATGGTTTCTTAAATAATATTGCTGGGTCTGGGCAATATAGATTCAGATGGGGAAGCCTGCAGAACAGGTGAGCAGAACCAAGTGAATTATCACATCACTGCAGAAATTTGAAGAATACTGCAATCGTGAAAGAAGGAAACATTTTAGAAGATATGTCCCGTAGAAGACTGAAAAAGGAGAGGGGAAGGAACATCAGGCATTTAAAATAGTACTGGGGCTGAGTAAATTAACGCTTAAAATTTGTGGAGACCCTAATTAAAAGACAAATTCTAGTAGGGATCGGAGAACAAGACTGCCAGAAAATCCTAACTTAATATTGGAGGTAGCTTTTGTGACTTACCAGACAGCAGAACATGAATTGCTACAAATTGCAGAAGAAAAAGAGAGACTCAAGTCTCTTAATGACGCGTGATGTAAATTTTGGTGATCTTTATGTGCAGGATTTTGATATCCTTGCATTGTCAGTAGAGTGAGCTGAGTAAGCAAACTGCAGACCTTTTGGAAAACTGAAAAGCAAAGTTAAATCTCCCAACAAAGAGCCTACAAAATGCAGACAAAGCAAATTTACGTGAAAGTTGACACATGGAAGGCTGATGCTTAAAACGCTGCCCTTCCTTTGGGCAGAGCTGCTGTGTAAGAAGTGAAACTGTTTTACAAAAGCCCTTAAAAAGGGACCAGAAGTGCTTTTAAAAAAGCAATGTGTGTGTGTGTGTAATATTCTGTACGATGAAGAAGAGGTGGAAGAGGTATTTTCCTTCTCTTAAACAGCTCCTGAGGCCACATCAGCTGTTAGTAGTTTTGCCTTGAACGTGAGCAGCGCTCGGGTTCTGTGTGCATCTGTGGCCAAGCGTAGCACCGGATGTTGCCTAAAGGTTTGAAAGCAAAACCCAGCCCTGTGGTCACAGGTGATGTGTAGATCAGAGAGAGGTTAAATTGCTCATATTTCTGGGTAGGTATAAAAATAGCACAAGATGGCTTCTCCCTCCCTCCCTCTTCAGGCTGATAGTTCTGGAAAGAAGGGAGCCGCATGGTCTCACTGGCAATGACCAGGCGACCGTTTGGGGCAGAGGTTGTTTTCCAAAGACACGTGGGTACCTGCACAGCTGGTGTAGGTCAGCGAGTTAATGGAGCCGGGTTCTGCCTCCTGAGGGGCTCTGTCTGTATCTGTGAGGCTGGCTGCGCCGGTTGGGAGCAGCTGGGGTGGGAAGAGGGAAGGATGGGAACTGCTGGTCCAGAGTAGGAACCGCATGAAGCATAGAATGGGAATTGAACAGCTATTTTTTTTGCAAACAGGTAAATAAGCAAATGCTAACAGAGCTGTTTGATGTTAAACATAGCCAGGGAAATTTGGGGCAAAGGTGAATCTGGTGCTGCACATCTAAGCATGTTCAAAAATACCTTTGAATTTGTGCACCAGTGTTGAAAGAGTTTGCATGTGCTGGCAACTCCTTCCCCCTCCATAATTTTTGCATTGTTTCTTCTCTCCAAAATAAGCATTATTAAAGCACATGATTGCAAAAACACCACCTTACATGGGGAAAAAAAAAATAAAAATGAAAGCATGAGAGCTAAATATTCTGCAAAATTTTATTTTTAATATACTAATTTTCAAGAAACTTGCAACTGGAAAAAAGTCAAGGTTGCCCAAGATTGCGAGACCTGAATTCAAACTTAGATTTGGGAGTGCTAAAACAGATCCTTTGAAAGTGGAACTGCTGTCTGCTGTGATTCCATGCAAGTCTAAGCTTTCTACTGAGCACCTGCTGATACGTGTTTAAGGAAATTCATTATTCCTGTAAAAAGGCTAAATGTAATACGGTAACAGGTTACATGGGCTGAAGCATTTGCTAACAGGTATCTGTGTTGTGTGTGGTGGCAAACCATGGATGCAAGAGGCAGTGATGTGTTGGGTTGCTTGGCTCACACTGAAGAGGTGCGGACTTCCAAGGGGCATAGAAGGCACCCGCAGAAGGAGGAAGCGCAGTACATGCCATGTCCCCGAGGGGCGAGACAGGAGGCTGCTGAGGAGCCTCTGGGTCACAGCCTTGGTTTGGAGCAGCACTGTGAGACCTCTTATACTTGTTCACAAAGTAGATTTTCTAGAAAACACTGAGACTTGCTGGTAAATGGCTGCTGATGATCTCAGTAGTTTTGCCCCCATTGGTTTCTGTGTGATCTCATTTAGGTTCCTGCTGCGGCAGGGGGATTGGACTAGATGATCTCTCGAGGTCCCTTCCAATCCCTGACATTCTGTGATTCTGTGTGATTCTGTGAAGGGGGAAGGCAGGAAGGGTAGGCTTCTCCCAGACCCCTCCAGCTGAAACGTGCTTGGTGCCTCCTGGGACAAAAGTCCCTAGCCAGGGAGGGAAGTGCTGGCTTTTTCAGCTTCTCTCTTTCTCCTGGCAGTTAAATTGCCTATTAAACTGTGACTCGGTCTCTAAAGCCTCAAGGGGAAGACTTCTCCTTGGCCACCACATAAGAGCATTCTGAGAGGAGCTGATGGATTCCCAGAGAAGAGAGGTGGGACACAAGCAAAGGAAAATGTGACTTAGAACACATTTAG
This sequence comes from Antrostomus carolinensis, assembly GCF_000700745.2. Taxonomy (NCBI): domain Eukaryota; kingdom Metazoa; phylum Chordata; class Aves; order Caprimulgiformes; family Caprimulgidae; genus Antrostomus; species Antrostomus carolinensis. The sequence continues at coordinate 8,094 of NW_010330639.1, forward strand.
GAGTGACTGATGCCTCAGGGAGGATGGGGATGCAGATCTGGTCCTGAGGTCTGTCTAGGCAGAGCTTGTCAGTGGGCTTGACAAAGAAAAAGCTGTTTGGGTGGAGGATAATAGCGAGTGAAGGATGTACTCTGGGTAATAATTGTAGGTAAAGCGTTTGGTGAGCAGTGGGCTTGCGTCAGGTTTTGAGGGCTGATGATTTGACCTGTTCTGGTCAGACTCTCATGGGAATGACACAAGGTTGTTCTGGATGTGCTACATGAACCAAATGTTTCTGTGCCTCTGGTTGAATTTTTGAGGAAGCTTCACAAAAGAGTTTTGCTATTTTCACTGTCAGTAAAGCTCAGTAACGAGTGTACTACTGTTCTCAAGTGGCAAAATATTTATACTTTGCAAACACTGATCTCATAGTTCTAAGTTGGTTAAAGTGCTGTTTTTCAGCACTTACAGTATAACAAACATACCTGAAAGGTTTCATTCTTCTGGTTGTAGATGGATGGTGATAACTCCACAACAGATGCTTCTCAGTTAGGAATTGCTGGAGATTACATTGGTGGCAGTCACTATGTAATACAGCCTCATGATGGTAAGAAATGTAACGGTAAATACCACTTTTTCTCTCTGTGTGTATGTGTGTGTGTGTGTGTATATATATATATATATATGTATGTGTATATATATATATTTCCTTCCACTTCCTGTATAGTTCTCTGCTGTCTTCTGTCAAGCTAAGACTTTGCAATTCATAATGCCTCACTGTATAAAGCATTTTTTCTGCAGTCTGAAGGTGGAGGTTGGATTTGTCACTATTGACACTGAGACCTTCAGGGTGATGACAAAAAAAAAAAATGTTCTAGGAAGCAATTTTTATTTTGACTTGATATTAAGAATGCATGGTGCTCAACAGCCACATACATTTCTGTGCATAGTAGGATAAAGATTAAGTCAAACACCTCTAAAGGTAGCCTAATGGTACATCTGTTTTTTAAATTAGTTCTACAGTGTTAATACACCGTACTTTCAAAGGTCTTCTTCCTTCATTGTAAGATTTTAAACTGACTTAATTATTGGCTGCTATCTGTCAAATACAATTTCTGTTAACTTTTCTGTATTTCATTAGACACAGAGGACAGCATGAATGATCACGAAGATACAAATGGCTCAAAAGAGAGTTTCAGAGAACAAGATATATACCTTCCAATTGCAAACGTGGCGAGGATAATGAAAAATGCCATACCCCAAACAGGAAAGGTAATACCCTTGTCTGGTAAAGCAAGTGTGTTGATGAGTTTTAGTCCTTCCTCTGAGTGAACTTGAGCTGGTAGCACAATATCTTTTTCAACATGATCCTGGTTTATTGGAGAAAAGCCTTCTAAAAGAAAAGAAAAAAAAATGTGAGCAGGAGGTGGTTGGGACCAAGTCCATTTTTCTTCGGCTTCTGAAAGCTTTTAGTGACAGCTGTAATTAGAGTATCCAGAACAGAACTCTTCATAGGGCTTTCAAGAGCTTTATTTTTCTGAGATGTGTTCTCTGAATTGGTCATAATGAGTCAGACTTGGTGACAATCCCCTATCAGTAAGAATATTTTATATGCAATTCTGTCTTACAAAATTTAATCTGCTTTTATTGAGGTGCATAAAATTTGGAATAAGTGAACCATTTTGGATGAAATAAAAATCCAGTCCTCATTCTGAAGGAAGGAGAATGGTTAGTCTTTACATATCCAAGGGCCAAAATGACTTAAGAAGTCTGCCTTATACAATGTATCAGATAAAGCTAGATATTGAAAAACTTATTTTATTTCTTTCTTCTAAGAATAGACTTTTTAATCCATTCTGTTGAGCTGGTGATTGTATAAGCATTTGACTGTTCAACTTGTTTATATTAAACCTTTGCAGGGCTCCTGTTACTTGCTGTGTCTCTATTGTATTCCAGTACAATTCCTGCCCCAGTAACATTTCCTCTAACTGAAGCTGATTTTTTTTTTTTTTGAGATCACTCTAAATAGAAGCAAGACATAATTTACTTGCATCTGCTTGTACTTTCATAGTGTTCCGGGCTTTCTGGAGATCTGGGTGTTACATTTATATCTTTGCTGTGAAAATCTCTTCACTAGTCCATATTGTCATAAATTTTTAGTGATCAAGATGAGATTTTTCTCAAGAATTTAGCATATGGGATGTCGAGCTATCTTGAAAAATCAGGGAGGTTTTTGAGAAAAACAGCAAGGGAAGCTGCTGGCTGATGAGTACACTTGCCCTCTGTGTCTGAAAATACCAGAGGAACTAGTGAAGATTCTACATACAGTTACTTCATTATTTTTAAAAAAATACAAACAGGTTGTTCTCATGTGAAGAATAAGAATCTTGACTATTATAATCTTTCAGTTGGCTCCTGTCAGCTTCCCAAGTAATAATGAGTAATGTTTGCTGTCATTTTAAGTCAGGTAAATTACTTTTGTCCAGCTGAAAACCATAATCAAATTTACTTATTTCATTCTTGCCAGGGGCATATGTTTCTTCATTTGAATTCTCATTTGGAAAATCTATACCAGAATATTAAAGCATTAGAGAGGCTTGCTGCTAGGCATATATTATAGTCCCTGAGTCTGGTCAGGATAAAAATACTTGTTGTTGCCAAATTTGTGGGAATGTACTGTAGTGGGGTTGGAACTGCTGGGTCTATTAAAAGGAAGGTGGAAGTGGGCTATGACATTCTAATGAACAGGTTTAAAGAGAAGGTGTAGGTAAGCAAAGTAAGCAGTACTGAGATGCATCTGTATGTAAATGCTTGTACAGAATGTCGTTATGACTTCAGGAAATGCTGGCAGTTGGCCATGCTGCCTGAAATAGTAAAACTTGGGTTAAAATCATGTTGCAGCTGTGCTTACATAGAGCAGTGATGACATCCAGTGGTTCCCTCACATACAGCTGTTGCCTAAATGGTATTAGCATAAGGTTTTGGGATGTTTCCTTTATTATTGAGTGTATTCTTTTGTTTTGGTTTGTTTTTTTAATCTTCTTGTGTCTTGGTTAATCATTTTATGATATTTTTTCCTTACTAGATTGCTAAGGACGCAAAGGAATGCGTGCAAGAATGTGTAAGTGAATTCATCAGCTTTATAACATCAGAAGCAAGTGAGAGGTGTCACCAAGAGAAAAGAAAGACGATCAATGGAGAGGATATTCTCTTTGCCATGTCTACCTTGGGGTTTGATAGCTATGTTGAACCTTTGAAGTTATACCTCCAAAAATTCAGAGAGGTTGGTATATACTTCAGTATTTCCTCATTTATTTAGCCCGGTGGTGTTTATCCTTAGCTCCCTGTCATTGTAATTGTATAATGGCTAGTTTGCACGGTATCTCACAGCTATTGTCAGGGGCTAATGCAATGTTTAAAAGCATTCCAGAGGATATCAAGAGAAAAAGGAATGAGTAAGCATTTTGATTAGGCTTGCTGATTCAAAGTAGTTAAAGCTTTCAACTGAATAAATTCTCTAATATGTTGCTGGTAGTAAATCACTCTGTTCTTTAAAGGTGCCTATTAAGAATACTTAATTTGATCTTTGAGTTCAGTCAGTAAAAGGGTACTAGGCTGCATCCTGTGAGGAGCTAGCCTAGTGCCCAATGTTTGTCTGTCAGAATAATGATTCACGTGGAAGGCTATCTGCTTCAATATTTAGTGGGGGGTTTTTTTAATCTGTTTTTTTAGTCTGTCCCTCAGTTTATTTTTCATACATAGTACATGCTAGGCATGTGATCCAAGGTGTTTAATTTATCCCTTCTCTAGCAGAAAGTGACTTTTTCTCCTTTCAGCGGTTTAAACTTTTTGAAAAATAAGTTGTTTCTGCTTGAGTTTTTTTGTTCTGTTCCCCTGCCTCCTGTCTAGAAAACAAAGAATGATGCTTCTTTGCTTCTTTACTTTGGTGTTCTTTTACCTCAGAATACCAGATTTGACCAAAGAAATCAAAGATATTTTTATCCAGTGACCTCATAGTCCTGAATGAAGAAGTTGGTCAGAATTAAAGTAATACCGGGGGAAAAAACTCAAAGCAAATTAATTTTTTAATTTTTAAATGTGGATCCCTGTGTTTGTATGGCTGTTTGTTTTTACTGGCATGAGTGAAGCAGGTTATGTCTAAATTGGCAGTGCTGTAGATAGAGATGCTCTTCAAACTTCCTCTGTTCTGTAAACCTAAGTTGTTTTTTTCCAGTTAATGGGGTCAGACTCGCTAGTGATAATTAATTTGCTGATAGCACTTGAAGCTTCCCCTTCCCCGAAGGTCATTTGCTGTGATAACTGAGTACCAGGAGGTGTTATCTAAAAGTTGATGTACTACTGTGTGCTATCTTTTTCCAGTTCTTTGTAGCAGTTCCATGTGCTGTCAGAGTGCTGTATGTGCTTTAATTAAAGGTGCAAGTAGTGCCTAACTAGTTTCAGTACTTCTGGAGAAGTCTGAAGTGGGTCTGTGCTACTGTGCTAATGAAATTCTGAAGTGACCATTTTTGCAGCTGTATGTGCTGTGGTAGCAGAGTTAGTGGGATTGGGTTTTAATTGAATGGAAGGATTGCATGGTTTTGCACATCAGTTTTAAACCTCTAGTTCCAGCTAGTTCTGTCTTTAGAGTACCATATATAGTGAAATATTTCTGGTTTGTGGCTTAATATTTAGTCTACATTGAACAGTGGCAGAGAATTCTTTTTACACCTGTATTATTTTCTTAGGCCTCTATTATGTTCTTATGTAACATAGAGCATCAAACTTCATAGTTGTAAAACTGCACGCAGGTGACCGGGAGCCCTGGCAATCTGTGCTGATATCCTTTCTGGCTGTGGCCCGTGATGTGGGAAAAGAAATCCAGTATCTTGATTTTAAATGTCAGCTCTTACTTGTGTGATGATGGCTCTGTGTGTGTGGTTGGTAAGCAAATGTTGCACATTCTCAGTAGTTCTGAGATTCTGTGATTCCTTGTAAATGCTTTTAACTGCTCCTTCTGGATTGCTGTGGACCTTTGACTTTCTGCAGAGGGTGAAAGCCTTTCTTAGAGCTACACAATCCTACTTTGCAGAGTTTTTGTTTCCAAGGAGTAAGGCTAAGATGAAAAACACCCTTCATACAGTCTTGTACTATTCATGTTCTTAAATCCCATAGAGTTTTACAGGTCTTGGATTTCAAACTCCAGCTGCTGCACAGTGACTTTTCTGCAATTTTCAAACCTTGGCTAGAGCTCCTGGAGTCTTGAAACAATCTCAAGCCACTGTACTCTTAACACAAATTCTTTCTTCTTTTTTCTTTTCCCTCCCTCTCTCCAGGCAATGAAAGGAGAAAAGGGAATTGGGGGAACAGTTACAACTGGAGACGGTCTAAGTGAGGAGCTCACAGAGGAAGCATTTAGTAAGTAATACTTTTTAATTTATTGTATTATTACTATGGCTTTTCTAAAAACAGCACTTCCTTTAGACATCAGAATTCTTACTTGAGGAATATATCCTGAACTGGCCACCTGTTACACCTGTGATCCATTGAGATTTTCATTTGAGATGTCTGGAGGATAACCGGTGCTCAGATGAACTCCTCCCAGTCAGTAGCATTTATGATCAGAATGAAGTAATATAGTGATAAATTATGACACTCTAAAAATAGCTAATGTCAACTGTGGACAATTTTTAAGTGCATACATTAGTGCCAGTATGTTTTCTCTACACTTAAACACAGATTGGAATGAAAGGTGCAAACGTTTTTTCTTTCTTTTTTTTTCCCCAGTAGCTACATATTTAGGCCACATTCGTTCTACTTGCAAGACTGTTGGGGGAAAAAGTAAAATAAACTCCAGTTGATGACTTGAGGAGCTCGTCTTTGAGAAATGAGCCAGAGAAGAACATCATCTTCGTATAATTCTAAAACACTTAGTATTTCTTACACTCAAAAGAATACACAGATTGGCAACTAGAAGGTGTAGGGCAAGGAGTATCGTATGCATTCACTGTAGTTTTTCTTCCTTATACTGTGAATTAAAGCCTGACACTTGTTGGGACTTTGTGCTGGTTTTGCTGATGCTGGATTCTTGTATGTAGTCTTCACTTTGGCTTTTAAATGTTATGGGCTATTAATCTTGAAGCTGATACAAGAAGAATTAGAAGGCGCAGCTCTAGCCATGTCTACTGACATGATGCAGTTTTTCAAGTACCTGATAAATCTTCTGTTTAAAATCACTGGTAAACTACTGAACTAGCACAAACTCAAAGCCTGAGGGCTGAAATGACCTATTCAGGGTCTGAAATACACTTTGCTACCAGCATGATGACTTTGGCTATATAAAACAGTACAGATTCTTCAGGTCTCTTCTAGCCTGGAAGATAAGCTCATAAAACTGGCTGGAAACCTAAATATTGCAGGGACTTATAGAAAGCTTTATTTTTTAAAATATTACTATTTTAATTTTATAATTAAAAATTATACAATGTAAATAGTAAATGTTTAACCATACTCATTCATATGTAATAGCTCTGGTTCAGAAGTAGTAAGATGCTAACACATCTATAAGCCCAATTTATTTACCTTGAGTATGTTGCTAATAGTTTATGGATTACAGCTGTTGGGAGTTTATCCAGTTTCAAATACCTGGAAATTGTTCCAAAAGCTTTATTTTGTATATATTCTGATTTGCATTTCAAGCATTTAAACTGCAGCTCAAGAGTTGAGGGAAAATATATAGTTGGAAACTTCTGATTGTGTCTGTGTCCAGTGTCTTGTTTTGTATGGGCAAAGGGACAAATTCATGACAGGTTTCTCGTCTGGGATGCCCATGGTCTGCTTAACCTGAGTACAATGCCCAACAGAAGATGGAAACCAGAAAAAAGGAATCATCTGTCCCCTTCCCAAAAGAATCTTAAGTCTTGGCAGGATGCAAAGATGTTGCAGTAGTAGAAGAAGAAGGAAAAAAAAATTCTGTAAAATAAGTGATGGTGTCAGGTGCTGCAGGTATTTCTCTCCGTAGGGGCAGATACAAATCTGCTCAGAACAGTGAGCAGTAGTAGCTGTGCTGCTGTGGCAGAGCCCTTAGCTCTTCTTCTTAGTGTAACGCCAGGGCTGGGTCAGAGGCTTGGCATTAAACTGCGTTGGATGTGGGTCATGGGCGTTGAAGGGCAGTAAAATTTTGGACCTGCCAGAGCCGCTTCTCACTATGATCTTAATGCATCTCTTTACTTGCAGCTTAAGTATTTGAAAATCAGTACAGTGAAGGTAGGGAGAAACAAACAAACAAACCAACCCAACCAAAGCCCTGATTCAAAACCCCCCAAGCATCAGCTTTCAAATGAAAACTGTTGGGATTATCTTGTGTTTTCAGAACTTTTGTATGGGTTGTATGTCGTATTTATATATAGTAACAGCCATTCTTCAGAGAGGAGAGAGCCCCATTGTCTGTCTCCTAGCGGAGAACGCTACACTACAGCGACTTAACTTACAGCTTTTGCTGCTCTGCTTCCAAGTAGCAGCTCTCTAGCGTATGACTGAGCGCCGCAGAGCTCAACGTGCACGTTACGGTAAAGGTTTCTCCTGGAGCATCACTCCCTGTGTTTGCTCTCGAAGTCTCAGAAGTACTTGTTACTCTGTTTGTTGGCCTGCTCTGTCCCCAGTAATATTCAGAGCTCTTGTGCCTACCCTGAGGGGCGTGCTGAAGTCATCCAGCCTCATGTCAGACAGTGCCTTTTTTTTTTTTGTGTCATTGCCTGTCTCTGTTTCTCTGCTGCCTTCCATGGGGCTTCCACGTTACAGAGTGCCTGTGGGATCCTGTTTTATAAAGAAGTGCAGCGATTTTATGGAGTTCCTCACACGTGTATGCTCAAGTGCTGACCTTATGTCTAAATAAAACAAGCTGTAAATCCTCCAGGTTTCTCGGGATATTGAATGCTGGAGATTGCTTTTTTCAGTGGTCAGGATGGCAAACTGCACTCCATTCACCAGTATGCAGCTGTGTACGTTCTGCTTCAGATAGGTACAGGGGAAGAACAAGGTGCAGTCTTACTTTTAGATTATCTGATGGAAAATTAAGTTGAATTTTGTTTCTTAAGTGTTTCTTAATGAGAATAAACTTGTTTACTTGTAACACTTAGTAACAACTGTGTCTATACGCATCGTAGGATGGTAGCTGAGAGGAGAGGAATGGCTCCTCAGTCCTGGAGTGGACCACCACTAAAGGTTATTTAATGGTGACAGACAGATAAAACAAGGCTTTGTGTATCCTACAGTTCCCATCTAACTTTCTTAAAACGCTCTTTCTTTCAGCTAACCAGTTGCCAGCAGGCTTAATAACTACAGACGGCCAACAGCAGAATGTGATGGTCTACACGACATCATATCAGCAGGTACTGTATCACATTCCCTGCTCTCCCTTCCGCTGCTAAAATTCGAATGTTAGTTCAGCTGCCCTGTTCTGTAAGATGAGAATGAATTTTAGTTAGTGCTTTGGTGGTGGCTGTCGTGACATTCCAGCACTGACAATTTAAGGCTGCTGGCTGCAATGCAGTATCAGAAAAGGTGCGTTTGAAAGTGAGCTTGCATTTTCTTTCTCCAGCTCTCTGGCGTTCAGCAAATTCAGTTCTCATGATTTGAAGAAAACTTTGGATCTGTGAACATGAGACGGAAAAGCTGCGCGACTCTAACGAAGAGGCAGTTTTATTGACTGGTGAAGAGATTTATCTCTTTGTATATTAAATAGCTGTAATGTAGCTACCTGAAGCTTGACTAATTGAGGTGTGAGTTCCGACTCAAATCTTTTTCATGATGATTTTAAAAAAAAAAATTGGATTTTAAAGGTATTAAAGTATTTTTGTTTTGTACAAGAGTTTGTTGCTCTGTATAACTCCTGTATGCATTGTATATTGCAATTTATTACTGTCAGAGATTTGTAGACAGTTTCTTATTTTCATATTGAATCATGTTACTTTTGTAATTTAGGTAAACAGCTGGGTTAATTCATGTTTACCCTTTGAATAAAAGTGTAAGGGTAAATTTCATTTTTTGAATGCAAGTTGCCTTTATTATAAAGATTGAGTTGGTCTTGGTTATGTAATTGTCTTGCATGACAACCTCAACTAACTTTACATGTCAGCATATATTTATTGAAATTTTGAAAGGGACTTTTTCCTCATGAAACTAGCAGCTCAAGAGAATTGCTACAACTGTTTTTTTAATGCAAGTTCAGAATTAAAAGTTAATCAAAAACAACCAATGCTCTACTACATTTAGAGACTTAGAGCTTATCATCAGTGTTGATGAAAACACTGATTGTGTGCGATGCAGGTCTTCATTTCATTTTTTTTATTCAGTTGCATTAATTCTCCTTAGACTTACTATGATATATTTAAGGTAGTCTTTGTGCTACTGAAATAACTCTTCCTTTTTATGTATGGTTTTTAGAATCCAAAACTTATCAATTCAAGGGGCGAGGGGGGGGATTTTATAGTACTTGTGGTAAAAGATCTCATTTTAACTTTTTACTGAAATGTTTTAAGGGTTCTCATGAGACTGTGGGAACTCAACTGTGTTAGCGACTTTCTGTGTACAGGCTGCGTGTGTGTGTGTGTGTGTGTGTGCACATGCGTGTGAGTGAGTGGAACTTGAGCAAGTGATACAAATCTGAAATGGAAGACAGACTTCTAGTTTGCTGTCTTTCCTGGTTTTGCAATAAACTCTACCTAGACAATGTAGTTCTGTATATTTAGTGAGCTGTTCTTAGTAACGTTGCTGTTTCTTTAAAAATCGGGTGGATAATTTTGTTAGATGCAATGTCTTAGCCTGGTAGGATAGGGGTGGTGGTTTTGGTAATATCTTACTCAGATTGAATGTTGGGACCTTTGATCTTTTTACTGTTTGCAGTGGACTGAAATGTAATAATTATCTTTCCACATACCTGTCATTAATTTAAGCAAACCACAACTTCACTCTGTTGCCATATAATTTCTTGCTGGTTTTTTTTTTCCTTTTTTTTTTTTTTTTTTAAAGAAAAAGTAACAGTTTAATATTGGGAAAATAATTTAAACTAAGACACCCCAAAAACCTGAAATAGCCAATTCTTTACTAAACAAAAAAATGATGTATGCACAGATTTTAAGTGTTTCTTACAAATCCGCATCATGCTGGCAGAGCCTCTGGAGGCAATCCAGTGTATTTTGTGACGATGGGGGTGAATGTTCTGGATTTTGTGGCAGTCTGTCATTCTTCAGCAGCTCTGACTGAACAAATGGAGTTTTTCATTAAATGTACAAATGAATTACACAATCACTCCATGAGCCCCTTCTGTTTGTATTCTGTTTATTTCAAGCCGTCATCCTAGATTTGCAATGGAAAAAGCTGTGATCTCAGCTAAGGAGAAGCTCAGAGATTGGCAGGTGGACACAGAGAAAGGGGGCTGAGGTCATCTGTCACATTTGCTTGAAACCAGCCACATTTCTCAGTCTGCTCGCTTTTCTGTGAGTTTAGGTTGAAGTGTTTTGAGTTTGTGGTTTACACACCATCATGTGCACAAAGGAGCTGATACTGCTTTGGTTTTCTTTTTTCTTTTTCTTTCTTCTCCCCCTCACCTCCTGAGGTCCAGGGACAAAACTGCAACCAACCTGCTCATTCACTTCCTGAAAATACACATGTAGAAGTCTTAGTGCAGCACCTCATTTGATCTCTCTCTGAAACCATTCACCTAATAAAGTTTGCAGGGTACTGTAGGCTGGGAAAACAAATGTGGTCTGGGGAAACAGTTACCTAATTTATATTAGTAGTTGAACAACCAAAGAGTGACCGTTCCTGCTGTATCCCGAAAAACTGCTGCCTTTGATTCCCTGAATGTTTTGTCGGAACTAACGTAACTCCAAATTGAGTTTCAGTTTGAGACAGGTGTGGCAGCCTATGCAAAAACTTGGGAGAAAGGCTGCTTGAAATCACAGTGAAGTTCAAAGATTTCTTTCCAAGCAGTGACTTTTTTTAGGTGTCTTTCTGTGACACAAACAAGTTTTACTACATTAATTTTTTAAATGAATTTCTGTGTAACTTGATCCTTCTGATTTTTCTTTACAAAGTGCTTGTGGCAGCTTTGAAAGCACAGAAATATTATTTCTAGACAAAATGCAGTTATGAGAAAAGCTAGCTTAGGTCATGTTCTACATCCCGTTTTCATTACAGACTTAATGGGAGCCGAGGCTCTGCATTTACCAGTCTCACCGAGGTACGTGTGCCTCGTTACTATTTTATTTATCCCTCTATTCTGATCTCTGCTGAACACTAAAATACGTGGCTGGAACACAAGAGAGGGTCTTGGTATGAGGCAGTAGGTGCATTATAAATATCTACTGCCTCCTGCTTATCTGCCTGTAGCTAAAAATGAGTCTGATTTATGTGGGCTATACTTTAAATAGTGATCTTCCTTGAACTGCACCCAGGATACACTGTGAACCACATCAGATAGTGGATGGTCCCTATCGCAGAGTTTTGTGATGATGCTCGTTAACATGCTGTAGGTGATTTCTCTTTTGCCTTTAGCAGGAGAGGCTTAAGCATATGGGCACCTGCACGTGCACAGGAGATTGCTCAATGCAAAGCAACATGGTGAGCCAAGGGCTAGTATTTTCCCCAGCACCTCGCTGTCATGGTAGGAGCTGGCAGCAGCCTTGCTTTATAGCTATAAAATTCTTCGTTCTTCACATTCAGAGCTTTGCACGTGATTAATGTTCTAGTTAAGTCATGTAGACTTGCTGCTATAAAGTGATAAGACAACTTGCTTTAAGTCTTTGCATTCCCAAATGGTGCAGGCTTAAACTTTTTCAGTTTTGATTTGTATCAAGTGAAGAAGAAGAAAGGAAGTTTTTCACATAAATTTGAAGTGAATTTTTTTATGTTTATAGATGGAAAAAAAATCCCAGCTGTATATAGACTCTAAGATAAATAATGCTATAAGGGAATCATATTTTATATAGAGCCCAAGCAGTCATATAGGAAGAAGTTAAATATTGATCATGTGGACAATGGTTATTCTTATATTACCCTTTCAAATTGGTTTGGTGAAAAGAGCAGCGGTGGAAGGATGCTTTTTGGCTGTGGTACAGTTTAAGACATGTACCTAGTTGAAAACACAGACCAGTTTCTCCGCTTTGAACAGAAGAGATGTGCAGAGATGATGAAGAGAATGATCATCTCCTCTGGTCCCTGGTCTGGGGGGAGCCCCAGCTGCAAACAGCACGGCTGGCCAGGACCACAGGGCTTGGTGCTGGAACCACAGTCCCTCTGCCCCCTTTCTCCCTCACTTCCCTTGCCCACACATCCCCCAGACAAAGAAGAGATGATCATTCACACTTCCAGCTTTTAAAAGGCTGAAAAAATTATACTTAAGCAACCAAATATTGATCTGTTTACCTATTGATTTGTGAAATGGGCACGATAAGGGACTGCAATGTCACCTCTGACCCTCAGTATGTAAAAATTTAATGGAAAGCTCTCTAGAAACTCGGTGGCAGTTCAGCTTGCAATGACATCCAAGGCCAAATGCTCTTGGGAGGGAGGGCAGTCTGCTCCTATGCACAATGGTTTCCAAATTGGTGCCAGCTGCAGAGTGTTTATTATATTGCAGTCTCCCAGAAAGGCTGTGGAGGCAGGGAGAGGCGGGGCAGGGCACAGCAGCTCCGAGGGAGTCAGCTACGCTGGTTTAGGAAATCTTCCAGGCAGCCTGCCAGGGTCATTTCCTGGAATCGCTTACTGCAGTACACGGGGCCAGAGGATCCATTTATCAGGAGCAATGGCAACTGATTTGCTTTTGTATGAAAGAAAACTATTGAGGATTTAAATCTGCTGGGCAGAGGAGCATCATTCAGGCTGCTAATCTAATCTGTGTGTGCCTAATACTTTATCTAGCACAGCCCGTACAGCACCAGAGGCGGCAGTGGACTTTCAGGACAGAGCTGCCTGGAAGTGTTTGGTTTCTGGCTGACAAACCGCAGTAATATGTGGCTCAGGCCACATCAACAAGGCACATCAATGACAGTGTATTGCAAACAAAGTTTAGCAGCAATTCACTCCTGGTCAGAATCAGCCCAGGTTTTTGGGCCTGTTCGGGGGTGCAGACCACTTTTCTCCAGAAATAACTGGGCGCAGTGTGAGTCCTCCCCTGCCGCTGGGGTAACAGTGACTAAAGCACTCCCCTGCTGCTCCTAAACTGTTGTCACTGTGCATCTTCAATGTGCACAATAAAAAGACAAGAAGGGTTGTTTACAACTTAAAGCAATTCCCTGCCCTGCCTCAGTACACAGCTCTTCCCAAAACTGAGGGTAGGGCATGGACCTAGCTGCTGGTTGTAGCTTGCCCAGCAACAATGACAGCAGAAAACTAATCTCCTAGATGTATTTGCTTCAGGTGTCTTTAGCATGGCAGAAACAAGAGGCAACACTACAGAAGACCCTTTTTAGAATCAACAAAATAATTCAGTAAATAAGGGCAGGTAATCTGTCTGAAACAACACGACTGCGATGACGAAAGTATCTCCCACCCAAAAGGACACAGTAACAGGAACAGCAAATAAAAGCATCTTCCAGCAACCCACCTAAGACTCACCACAGTTCAGATATATGTGCTGTGTCACTTGAAAGACAACTGCAGCTAAAATGTGGCCACTATTTTATGCAACAACAAATTAGGAAGAGTGTATTTTTACTCCTCTCTGCACCCTGTGTGAAGACAAATAGTCGACACTATGAGATCTCATCTTCCATCACTGGCGAGAAGAGTGTGGTGCAGATAAAGGACTCTGGGACACACAGGTTTGTTTCTGCAGCGTTCAACTCTTCAGCCTTGAAATCCAAACCCACCGATGCCCAAGTTCCCTGTCTAATGTAACGCACCAGGAAAAGCAACCTGGTGAGCAGGAGGATGCCTGGAGCCAGCCTGTAGGAAAAGCCAAGTGCTAGGGGAGAAGGGAAAGGATCCAAAATCTCACCTCTAGCCAGCTGGAAAGCATTTCTGTTACGGGGAAACAGGCTCCATCACTTTGGGATGGGAATGCAGAGAGTGCAGGGCCTGGGGAGTGCTGCATCAGAGGTCGAGTCTGCTCTTCCTCTCTTCAAAACCAGCAGCAGCAGCCACGTTGTACAAACCAAGCAGCTGAAACTTGTCCAAAGGGTCTCTTGAGTGGATGCAGTGAGATCAAGTTCTGTACCCATCAGAAAAAGAAATATTAACAATAACTGGCAATTTTGTGTTGTCTGGCTCGACAGCTCCCATGTTGCTTCATATGGCTCAGCAGCACCTTTCTACAGGAACTCCATCTTCTTAACCTTCTCGCAGGAGCACAAGAAACTGATCTCATTAACTAATATTTAAATAATAACTACGTATACAGTCAGCATTTATACTAAACCATTTATGCTGCAATGTAAGTAGGTGACACCTTAATCTGTCAGATTGAAATTTCAAGCCTTTTTTTAAGACGGTAATTTCAGAGAGTTGCTCCCAGGCTCCCAACATTTTCCTTCCAAAGCAGACAGCGTATAAAGTCAACATATGAAAGTCTCCTCCCTACGCAGGCAAAGTGCAATGAAGAAATAATTACAAAGCTTCTACTAAAAAGAAAAATTTGAGGTACTTCTTAATGCTGCTCAAAGTTAGGAGCTACTACGTGTACCTAATAACTTTTTGTTAAAGGAGAATGATCAGCACTGCATGTAAGAGAGGTGGTTATCCTAAAAGGCAGTTAAGAGTTCCTGGTATTTAAACAAAAAAAGAGGATGCAAACAAAGCCAAGGAACTGGTGGTTCTGAACCTCCTAAGCCAGCACTTAGCCAGTGTGCCTCTTTCAAGAATCACTTGGAAATAATTGTATATTGATAACTTCCATGTGTGGATAACAGTATTTTATAATTTAATCAGATACAGAAATAACTCTGGGAACACTGCTTACCATTTGGCACACGCTGAAATGCTTCATCTTTTCCTCTTTGAAGATACCGTATCTGAGCCTTAATTTCCATTTTAAGGAGCTGCTGTACCAACTTAGCAATTATGTCATATATTAAAAGCAGATGCTTGCGAGAGGCAAGAACCTCCTCAATAAAACAATGTCAGCAAACCAAACCCAGCCTCAATTTGGGAGATTTTTTTTGTTCTGTTGTTATTTGCAGGGCTATAAGTTCAACTAATGTGATGTGAAGCACTTTGGGCTTTTGAAGGATTTTGGAACAGACCAAGGAGCCACTTACCAAGTCCTTTTTAGATGCCACATTTTCATGACCTAACATTAGGCACATACGGATGGAGTTCAACAGATACAATAGCCCACAAACATCTCTTAGGCCTTCCTCCCATCCCAGCCCTCCTCTTCCTCCCCCCTCTCCCACACATGCAGCCCAGCCCCTCTCTTTCCTTTGCTCTGCTGCTTCTGTCTCTTTGCTGAGCTGATGGGTCCAGCAGAGCAAATTCATACCACCTCATACCATTTCAAATTCAACTGCGTGCTTAAAGCACATCAGCATCCTGCTGTCTCCTCTTATCCCTCTTTTCCTCTGCGCAGCAGTTCCCGCTGCTGTCAATAGCGGCACAGCCAAGCGATGGCCGTTGCGCTTGGCCGGGGGACGTGTGGGCAAGGAAAGCGAGGGAGAAGGGGGCAGAGGGGCTCTGTCTCCAGCTCCGAGCCCCACAGTCCCGGCCACCCGCACTGTTCGCAGCTGGGGCTCCCTGACCCACGCCAGGGACCAGCCTTTGCCACGGGCTGTTTCTAAGGGGGTCCAACCACCACCCTTCGGTCTGGGGAAGATGGGAGAATTCAGCCTGGCAGACCCTGCCACATCGCTTGTCCTCAGGCCCAGAATCACACCTGGGCTTCGTCTGTGGTTTCTATCACAGCAGTGTTTCCCAAAGCAGGCCTGCGTGAGGCCACAGCTGGGGTCTGCAGGCAAAGGAGAGAAATTCTCTGGCCAAGACCCAACACCATTCCTTCATGCTGGGGTCTAGCTGCGGGCCCAGCCTACCCCCACCTGCCCCACAGCACCCCGTGGGGATTTCTCTCCCAGCAGTAAGCACTGGAGGTGCAGTATCCTAAAAACTCATTAATGGAGCAAGAGGATCCATTTTAATCTCACTTTCCTGCTACTTTCAGTTAACTTCTGGAAATTCTAATAAAAGGGATCTGCACTTAGCTTCAGATCAAAGGAAAACACCCCAAAAGGAAATTTTTCACAACACCTAACAGGAGGAGGAACACTTTAACTGCTAACACAGTGCCAGCAGTTGATGCTCCACCACTGCCTTGGGGCCTTTAGCTTGTTCAAAAATCTTACAAAGATACACCGTGAACCAGCTAACACTATGAAGAAAAAAAAATTAATTCAGAGTTGTTAAGGGAAATTCATACAGCAAATTCAAGTCTGCCTTAAAGAGGAAATAACTCCTACTCTGGGAACCTTATTAACAGAAAGAAAAAAGCAGAATGAGGGAATTCTTCACCGATTATTTAGGTTTTCCCATGTCTTCCACTAACGTGAGGATCACAAATAATTGAAAATAAGACAACAGTTACTCTATTGTATTAGCTAGGAACGTGAGCAAGGAATCGATTCGGAGCAAACAGGTTTTAGCAGTTTCTTACAAAGTCACTTAAAGAGGTCTAGAAACAATTCTGCAGATATTTCAGTTCACTTGCTCTTCTCTGCTCCCAGGAACATGTATTACTTATTTCCCCAGGAGTTCCCCATAGTCGACTGCCATAAAGGTTTAGAAACTTGCCAAGACTGTGACATTTTGAGCAGAGTTGGACACGCACACAATTCATATCCTCACTAGAAGCCTTCTGAGCATCATCTATCCCATCCTTTCAACAAACAATGCCAAACTCTGCCGCTCATTTTGAACGGCAGCAACACAACCAGTGTAAAGGCAGGGGAATTAATTTCAAAATTTCATTTGAGAGGCTGCAGCCAGCAAGCTGCATGGCACCAAGGCACGGAAGAGAGCAGAGTAATGGTGAGAGCACAGCAATTGCAGGAGAAGGTGGCAGGGTGGAAATTGGGGAACCTCAGCTGAGAAAAAAAACCCATGAGGTAACCAAGAAATAACCTGGGAAATACTTTTTATGAAAGAGGAATACTCAGTATTGCAATGCTTATAATTAAACCTTCTCCCCACCAAGACAAATATACTCACTCTCATCTCTGAATCATCCCTTTTTCTAAAGAAGGGTGGAAATGTGAAGTTTGTACACGTACACCTTTGAAAAAACAGACACACACTTCAGTGTTTACAATGCATCTGACAGGACAACCACTTTATTAGAAAGAACAAACAATGCTTTGAAATAAGACCGATCAACTTGAATTGTACAAAATGTCAGTTTCCTTGTAGAGGTCATTAAGTAACAGGCTGTAAAACTAAGCTCACGTCAAATTAACTATCCTGAAATATCAGATAACAACAGTAATATTTATATCTTCAGAGTTTATGGCATGATCATGTGCTCTACTCCAAACTACATTCAAAAGATATTGCTATAATTACTTTGAAAACACAAAGTGTAGGTTATTGTTCATTTCCATTTTCACAAGAACATTATTAAGGTGAAGCTGTAGCAGTGTCTGCCTTAAGTGGCACAACTGTCCTATACTTACATAGTCACAACTTCCCTAAGGAGTTTCGTAAACCTAGACATTTCTACAATATGGATACTGTCATCTGATAGATTTCAGCTTCTGTTACATGTCCCTTAGCGATATACAAAATAAATGGATAACACAGATTCTCAAAGAGCTGATGTCAACAACCTTCCAAACAAATTTAAAACCAAACAATCAATATTTGTCTGATATCTAGATGACAGGCAAACAGGTGGGATTTAGACATTATAAATACAGTTCCGAGAAGAGACCACAAAGTGTATTTTACAGTGTGTACCACAATTTCATTTTAAAGTAAAACTGAGGAACTGAAGATTTGCATATGATCACTATTCAACATCACCCAAATTGGACAAAGAAGAGAAAGTGACATCTTATGTCAAGTCAGCTGAAGAAAGCACGCTTACAAGGAAATTATACTTTCATTGAAAATGCCACAGTTCTACCCTTCGGTAGTTGTGACATACCCACTGAAAAAGAAACTGTGCAAAGCATGTGAAACCAAGTGCAAAAAAACTCCACCCAGACATACCCAACAGATTTTATTCTTAAATAACAACTCTACAATCACAGCTATCAACCAACAAAATCAAAGCCACAAGTGTTTTCTCTAAAGGCTTCTTTCACAGTACTAGTAAGAAAAAACAAGTTCTATTCTTCTAATTAACAGCTCGTGTAACGGTATTTCAGTTATCAGACAGTATCGGTAGTGAGATCATACCTGATGAAATGGACCATTAAAACACCAATATTTTAAAGCCAGTTAAGTTCAGGAAAAGTCCTATACATTCATACTATAAACACTGTTTAAAGTGAATCTGGGATAGCTGTCGTTGTCATCAACACAAGATTTTTTTCTCTGGAGTAAAACCACACGTGTTACTCCTGTGCCACAACTAACACTATTATAGCGATTTATGGTCCCCAGCACTTTCTCTATGCTATTATAGCATGTGATGTGTTGCGATAATTAAGGCTGTATCAGCACGTCCATTACAACCCTGATTTTCAGGGTAGCTAAAACTTGGCTATTAAATCTGCTCTGGGATATCTGAGCTGTTAAATCTCTAATATTTTAGTGATACTTCTCCCACCAAATCAGGCACATCAGTTCTTTTAGTTTATATATTTACAAATGTTCTTAAGACAAATTTAACTGGCAGAGGAAAGAAATTCTACCTTGATGTACAGTCTTTTGGCATTCGGGGCAGAATTAAAGTGCAAAGTATAAACTTCATTGCACAGTAAATAATTTAGATTTTATTTTAAAATAAATCTCATTTAGGTGCCTCAATCTATTCACCTAGTGACCTTGTCCAACTCAGCCATTCTCCTCTACACTTTGGTAAACATAGGTTTATATATAGATACATAAATAGCATTTAAAATGTTTACCTTTATTTCACTACTGTGAACAAATTTTTTCTTTTAGCATAGGAATGGATCAACCTATTCCTAGAAGTAATGCTTGTTGAATTTGTCAGCTAGCTAGTTAATGTAACATGATGCATAGTAAAAGGGAGATACTGAAATTGATTGGTAGAATATACTGGTAAAGCAAACAAGCACTTAAGAAAATGAACTGGAATAAATATGTTAAAAGTTGCTGTATAATATGTGCAAAATTGCTTACCATGTATTCTAAACTTTGGTTAAAATTTTCAGATTGAACTTTTACAGAAATATTATGGAAGCAACACAAGTGATTACAAACACAGGAATGAGGTAAGTTATTATTAGTGCAAAAAGCAAGCATATGCTAAAAGCAAAGCATATGGATTTAAAAAAAAAAAGAGAATGCATCTCATGGAAGTTTTAATACAAGACCAGAAAGGTCTCTTGTAAACATTGGTATTTACAAGTTTAAGATTTGTACAACTACAAAAGGATAATTCTAAATAAGAGTAGTGCATTTACAATGAATTCATGTTTTTTTGTAATAAGAGAAATGACTAAGTTTATCTTTTTCTTTTTAAATCTTCAGGGGATATCTTTCAAGATTAAGATACTTGTTACAAATAGTAGAAAAATTGTTTCTTTACAAAAAAAGTATATATTAAAATATTTATACATTTTAAGTTACTATATAATAACTGGAAATTTTTGCCTTGTATTCAGGCACTGCAATGAACAATGTGGTATAAGGAACTGAAACCAAACAGAATTTGCTCATATACCAAATCTTATGAATTACCAATGCAATATCTGTAGCAATCATGGGGACTCTACCTCAAATACTACTGCATGTGCCAATTTTTTATTTATTTCATTTGAAACTGTGTATTTTTTTACATTTTAACTATCACTAGCAAAAAGAGCTACTGGATAGAGTATGGTCTTCCACCTCACCATCTTCAATATAGTTTCTACATGGTACTCATACCTGAGCAAGGCCGTATAACGCTGATGTTTCAAACGTAAAAAAGGTTATATATTTTTAAGATAAAAACAATGCAAAAATAAAATATTTGTAGCATTTACAAATAGTACAAGAGTTACATTTAACACTACATTCGAAACTTGAGATTTATTATGCTGCTGCTATTTTGAGCTTGATGTTTTCGTATCTGCAAAAAGAAGGAGACATTGTTTAATGTTTTATGATTTCACGCTGCGTCCATGGTCAAACACTTTCAAACAACTCCTGTTTCAAAGTTCTGGGATACAGATCATGGTCAAAACCCTTGCCAATTAAAGGGTTAAAACAGCACTGGAACACTAAACATTACAGAAGACTTCTTTGTTGTTGCTCTCCATCTTAGGAAAACACATGTTACAAAGCAAGCAAGGGTGTATTCAACAGTTGACTTTCAGCCACCCTCTGTGGATCACAGCTCCCAAACTGAGAGGTCCGGTAACCTGACACAACAGTTCGCTGCTCCCCGAGGCGGTGGGCACGCTCCCCTGGCTCTGCCCTTCCCAACCTTCCTCCATGCCCACAGGATCTCTTGCTGAGCAAAGCCAGCTTCCCAACTAACAGAAAGCTAAGCCAGAAAGGGGAAGGAGTAGGACAAGAGGAGAAGCCAGCAAAACTTCTTGTTTTGAGCCCCTGGATTGGCTTACTTAAAAGGTAAGCCAGAACTGATCAGGCTAAAAACTGATAGTTATTTTCAGTGGATCCATTCCCATCCCCACCTCATTGTGAACCTGCACAACTTCAAGTGCAGGGACAAGATGACAAATCTTCTTCTGGCTGTAATATGAACTTTAAAGTGTATATGTGTCACAAAAATGCACCTTATGTCACTTCATGAAAACTTTTTCTAATAAGGAAGGGGAAAAGATTGGGAAAAAAAACCTGATTACACTCATGCATGTAACTGGATTACTTACTAGAATGAAAAACTTTTGAGCTCAAGTGAAGCCCAAGGAAATCAGAAGCTTACTAGACTTTTATTATTTGAGGGACTGGGTAAGACTCAGTAACACACATTTCAGTACTTGCTTGTCTTTTCTTGTGAACAAACATTTTTTTTAATGTTATGCAAAATTCTACAACTAAATTTTCCTAAATCCTCTATAAGGAACAAAACGACCTTTCAAGAATTTCACAGGCACTGCTAAGAAAAGTGTTGGTTCTAGAAACACAAGACACCATTTTCCCCACCACAGCTGCATCTGACACTAACTTTACCTTGAAGCCACCGAACTTGCGTGGCTGGGCCGTATCCTCTCTCATTCTTTGCAGAAATTCTGAACACTATTGCAGGTCGGGAAGTGTAATCAACATGAGCGTTTGAAAGCTGTGCAGCAGTCACGATACAGGAGGTTTTAAGACCACAGTATATTCTCATAAATACAAGCTGACTTGGATTTTCCTGTAATTGTGTGGAACGGATTGCTAAGTAGGCAGAATATTCAAAAATATTTCCAGAGGGTGAAGCAGGAGGCTCCCAAGAAAGATGAATACAGTCTACACTCTGAAGAAAAAGAATGTGACAGTATGTAGGTAACCATTAGACATTCAAATATATATTTATATGAAAATATATTAAAAAAACCCAAAACTTTAAAAATAATCTGAAAATTTTCATCTAACATCATAAGTCTTTGGAGGTAAAGATGTGTCTTTTGACTTTTTTAAAAAATCATGGTAATCCCTTATAGATTCAAGGATGCAGGAAGAGAAAATCATGGGTAAACTATAAGATGAGTAAGATGTGTATCTGGCAAGATGATCATGAAGTCTCAAAATAATTATTTGTAGCAAACTTCTTGAAGAATACTAATTAAGCAGAATTAAGCATCTGACGCTATCTCATATGACAATTTTAACTTGGAAAAAAAACCCCAACAACAAACCAACTAAAACCAAGAGCTTGTGACCAGAATTTTATACACTGGAGCTAAAATTACCTATATTTCTCACCTTTGTGATTTTGACTGTTGAAGGAGCTCCAGGAAAACCCGGAATGCAAGTCTTGAATTCACTGACTTTACTGAAAGGTCCGACACCACAGCCATTAATTGCAGCAACTCTGAACCTGTACACTGTGCCTGGAAAAAGATCCTGTTTCTTAAGTAATCTGTAGTCTGGTTCATCTGTATTTTCCATCTGAAAATAAAGCAACATTTGTGTTAATTTTTAAAATATTCTAAACACAATTAGCCTAAAAAATATAAAGTGGGTAGTGATAAACCGAGATTAGTAAGTTTAACTGAAACTGACAATCAATTTAACACTGTTGTACTTAAATCAGAATTTACAAAAAGCTTCTGACCAAGGCAGTAGCTCACCTCAGAACAGCTGATCTAGAAGCAATATGAGACTACATCTCTAACAAAAAAACACCCCCATTTTTCAGTCATTTAAACTGAACTGCACCTGTTGGCCATTTTTACTCTGGAAAGTAAAAGCAAAGTAGCATTTCCAGCTGCACAGGTTATGATTAAATTAGCATACTCTTCTGTCCTAAAAAATATTTTTCTTTCAAAACCAATTGTTCCTACAGTTAGGAGTTGCAATTTCATGCACAGGTAATCAAAATGTTTTTAAAGAAAGGCACTGTAAGTTAGTAACAAATTGGTTTCTGAAACATTGTGTGCTACATCTGCTATTGCACCTTCATGTTTAAAATATTCATTGATGCATCCTTGATACCTCCAATGGAACTATTTGCCTTCTGAATAATGTACGAGAAATCACAATTAATGTAAACACTGTAAAATGTGCCACACTCTTTAAAACTTTGATGTGCAGTATTTGTAGTGCAGTGTTTTCTTTGAAAGTGTTCCGTTCTTTTGTTTCTGTCTCAAGAAAACACATACCCGTCATTTTTTAGTTCACTAGGACATTATTAATTTACACTTTCACCATCAAAACTGCAACATTTTTGCAAGTTTCACACATACAGCATTTTCATGTATAAAGTTACATGTGCAACAACATTAAGTTAGACAAATCTAATTAAAAAACTACTACAGTTCCATATCTAGTCTTTTTAAACCTTTTTAGCCTAGCCTATGTCTTACTATCTTTAACAATTGTAAGCAAAGATTCTGGAAACAGAGAAGGAACTTTTGACAGAAACATATCAATGCTTAACTGAAAGAACATATTAAAAAGTTGGGGTTTTTTTAATTTTTACGAATTTTTACTGATTTGAAAGTTCACTAAGTTTAAAATTCTTTCCTAAGGCTAGAAATAGAAATACAGAAAGAATTAGCAATAGCACAATAAGATGTTCCATATTATCATACAAGGACAACAGAAGAAAATTAATCTGGTTTAGGAAATAGTTAGGAGAGGTGAGTAAAATACAGGAGGAACTACATAGTCACAAAATACAAAACTCTAAGCACCAGAACCTGCTGCAGTATCAGAAAATCCCACATTTTGCTGCAAACCATATGAGCAACAGATTCCAAAACACACATGTGCAAGCATGTCAGAGAAGAAATAGCAGCTACCTTGTTAGAGATGTTCAGTGCTTCCTCTGGCAGCAAGTAGAACTGGCTCACCACAGCGCTGTTGTTCTTAAAAATTCCAACATCATACCACTGCCGGTCTCGTGTTTTCACCGGTACCGTTTGTCTTTGGGGAGTTTTCTAGTATTTGAAGAACACATTATGCAGATTACCCATACTTCAATGTAATGTAAAAAAAACATGTTAAGACTCTAGTATAAGTAAGAGACAACCCCGTTTCATACCAGTGTTACTTTCTTATACTTCAAGGAATATGCATATATTATTAACATGCTGTTCAAAACCAACTGTTTCTTATACACTGATCTAGATACAGTCCATCATTCTAAAACAAAAAGCAAAACAGCAGTTGGGATGTCACCTCTGACATTCTAGTTTAAACAGGGAAGGGAAGAAGATTAAAGCTGTGGAACTAGGCGTCAGTAGCAGCATGTAGTTCTGAGCCAATTTCACTTAGAGGTCCAGAAGTTTCACAACATAGTCCAACATCAGGAGTTCTACCTGGGATTCAGCTGTACCTCAGCCCCAAACATATTCTTTTCCAAGCTGCCGCTGAACTCGCTTGCAGCTGAGAACAGGGCCTCTGCTGTGGCACGGGGCGATGGTGGTGGAGGGCACGGGAAGTGTTCCTGACTGACCCAGAAAGACAAACTGTCTTGCTTGCTTGTCTCCAGGCACCAGGGAAGGTGCTTGCATGGTCAGTGTGCCCAGCACAGACAGCCCAGGACCCTGCTAGCATGGAAAAGGGGCAGGAGTGGCAGCTGCTATTGGCAAAAACACCCCAACCCTTTAGTAGCAGCTGCTTCTTCCCATCCTTAGCTTCTCTCTTTTGGTGGCAACAGTGGCACCTTGGTTTTGTGTATTAAGTTGTAAGCGGGTGAAATAGGAAGCATTTACTTTTTCAGGCAGTATTTACAGCTTGCATAGCCAGTCCCCATCTCTTCTAGGGAAAAACATCAAGATGTCAGTTCAGTTACGTTTCAAACCTACAGATCAGCAGCTAACACTAGTCTGTGCATACAGAAAAACATTCTACATTTGCACATCATGCAGCAGAGAAACCATTCCACTGTGCCAGTCGATAAAAATGACTCAACAGCTGAAACACAGACTTGGATCTCCTCCCAACTACACAACTGCTACTTAGACTCAAACAAAACCCACACAATGGAATTAGTTTTACAACAGAAATGTTTACCCCTGTATTATTCACTTTAAGCTCTAAATATACATTACTTTTCTTTCAGAGATATAATTAAAGGAAAACAGAAGAGCCCTCACAACTAGTCAACAGAACAATAAATACAGAAATTTGATTATACTTTTCCAGACTTACAGCGGAGTGTGAATCATTTGTCTGTCCGGTACTGACCCTTGTTGAAGGCATGATATAAGCAGTTTCAGCAGCTAGAAACAAAAAGTTGTATTTAAAAAGATAAGTGATATGAAAAACATAACACAAAATCCACAGAGTATGAACGTTGACCTCAGTAGCCATTTACAAGTATTTGCTGCAAAACTGCGTATGTCTCAGACTTCTTTTGCATGCACTTCTATTTATAACATAAACAGCTAATTTTGGCTTGCATCATATTCACTGAACAACTGTAAGAGCCTGGCACTGCAGGCTGCTACAGGTAATACAGACAGAAGGCAGGACACAAGAAATCCTAAAAAGTGAAAGAATTATGAAACTGATATGAAATATTTGTGAACAAATAATCTAAATACCAGATTAAGGCACATACCGATGACATTATATGAATAGTCTAAGCATGAAATCTTAATTTGAATGCACTGCTTCTGACATTAATACAGTCTGAATTCTGAACATGAACAGCTAATCTTTAAACAATCCTAACAAACTGGAAAAGAACATTTATTGCATTTAAAACGGAATCTTAAAAAAAGATAAACTAAAGCACAAAAGCAATGCATGGGAATATTACTATTCTATACTTGCGTTTCTGGGTTTTGCTTTTAAAATACAGTACTGTTTGGTACAAACCACACTACTCACACAGCATCAACAAGAGAGTGCAGCTCTTTAGTTAACATTCAAAATGCAGCCTGTTGATATTAACAAAAAACAAAATTTGGAAAACTACTAGTCTGTTTGGTTTCTGCACTGCTTCTTATTTCAGCTGTTTCAAGCAGACCACGAAGAGGTCACTACATTTGACTAGTGATGAGCTAGCCACATGAACCAGACATATTGTTACAGAGGTCAACTGCTTAAAATCAAAACTATCTCTGGTTACTATTTGTGGTCTTTTGCTGACTAAATAAACAGACAATCACTGAATGAAAGCAAATTTGCTATGGGTACCAAAACTGACCACCACTGCTATTTAGAAAATGGGCTTATGCATAAATGAAGATTTAAAGGACTTTTCACCTACAGGAAACAAAGTCATTTACAAACATATAAAAGGAATATCCTGATTTTTAAAGATGTTTAAATCACAGCAGAGACATCCAGGCTGCCTAAGGTCCTTGATGCCCAAAGCCCTATCTCAATCCCAAGTACTAGTCAAGATGGGAATCCCACCACACTACAGGAACTCTGATGGCCTTAGATATATATGGCTCAAAATACAGTATGTGAAACACATTTCAAACCTTCAGATTTTGAATTGAATGTTGTTAGTGAAGTTTCATCTTTAACAACTGCCCCATTTGTACTTGATGATTCAGTTTTAACAGCCTGCTGGGTTACCATAGTTTGTGTGCTGGAGACAGTACTGGATACAGAAGCATCAGGATTTACAGTTCGTTTGTCCAAGTCATGTAATTCACCTACATTTGCTGAAGTCTGAAGACCTTAAAAAAATAAAAAAGAAAATATTAACCAGAATTCAGTCTTGGTAACACCTAACAAATCTCAACTTGATCTAATGGCTTTAGCTTCATACAAATCCAGAGTTTAGCTCAGATTTAGGTCAGAATAGCTCTCATTATATTAACTGCTAATGCCTTCTTTAGGTATATAATTTAGCAAGAGTCTGTCTGCATAGTCATAAATAGATATATGTAACCAGTTATATTAAAATGGCCATCTGATTTGTTTTAAGCTTGCTATTCTGTATCTATTTAGTTATGAAAGGACTAATTTGGAAAAAAAATCCTAATAAAAAGAGAAAGTATCTACAAAAATCAGTATCACAGCTTTGTAACAATCAACTTAAGATTAACCACTGTAGAAGTCTGTTTCTCATTTAGCACCAAGATCCAAAATTTCCACACAATACTTAAATTATACTGTAAAGAAAATGAAAATCCAACAACCTATAAATTACATTAAAGTCAAATATAAAGATATCAGGTGATTGAGTCTGGATTCACCACGCTAACTTAAGGCACTGAAATGCCTAAATCAGTCCCCAGTCATCTTCTATTTCCTCTACAGTTAGAGAGAAACATGTTCCTCTCTACATCACCTAAAATTTTACATGGGCTAACGGCTTTTCACTATTGACAGACAGATGTAGTGTCAAAGACAGCCTGGAGTCACTACCACCTTAACGTTGTAAAATGAATCTAGTCCTGTCAGTCTGTTCTTTGATGTTAAAAAGGGCTATTTGTGTTTAAGGACACACATTTGCCACCATAATAATGAATATATTGAGAATATCACGTCCTTTGCAACACTTCAAACAACTTAAGATTTTGTTTTCCCTCATATCTTCTAAAAATATGTACAGTAATAACTAGCAAAAGCTGGTTGTTTTTTAAACTACAAAGGCCTCTAAAATAACTTTAAATTGCAACACAGAAATAATCTTATTTTATGTTTATAAGATTAATTTTAACTCTCACTTTTTAATTAATTTTTATTCTATAGTCATCTTACTTGAAATACAAACAGGCAAAAGAGAAGGGGCATTTGATTCTTTGAATCCTGTAGCATCTGCATGGTTTTTCATAGTCTCCTGTGTAATCTTGTTTTCAGGTGCTGCAACCTTTTCTTTTCCTTCTACTTTTAATAATGAGTTGGATGAAAGGGAAACTTGGACCTAACCAAAACAATACATTTGTTAATGTTTAACTTCAAAGTTCATAAATTTCAGTTGCAAACATGGCATGAAAATGCTTGTTCAAAAACAACAAACAAAAATCCTCCAACAAATCCCCCTCCCCTAGGACTTTAAATTAAAACAAGAAATTGACCTCACAATCTGCCTTATCTTAGCCATTATAAAACAGACTCACACTCTAAGATGGCTCGGAGCTGTTCCAACAAATACTAAGTTTTATCTGAGAGTGAGCTCGCATTCTTATGTAATTACACAGAAGTCCACTAACACATATGTTTAGTCATTATGGAGGACCTGAGGGGATGGGAAAAACCACAACTACAGAGGCTTTCACCCTTTGCTTTCCTGGCACATACCTATTTCTGCTGTTAGTAAAATTCATAGTACATCTCTTTTCTACATGGATACGTTATGGATCCCATACAGATCTGAGGCCTTACACAATTAAGGAAAGGTCTAAATTTAAAAAAATGTGATCCTTTAGCCAGAGTTTTCCTCTCTCTCTAAACTGGCAAAACAGTGGAACATGCACAACTACACAACCAGAACAGACAATAATTGTGTTTATACTGCAGTAGGAACCTACAACTAAGCAGACTAACATAAAAATACTAACAAAGAAGGAATATGCCTTATCCTTTTTGCCTCCCACATTAATTTCACCAACATTTTGAGGATTAATAGTATTTCTATTGGTATCAGGATCCCAGTTAGCATTCTGGAGGTCAATACACTTGCAATTTCCTTTCTGCATTACCAGGAAGAGGACTTTAAAGACTGACTGTCAATCATAATGGTAAGAAGGATGTAAGAAAACAGACACAACTACTTCAGCAGGTGTCCTTTTTTTTTTTTTTTTTGGTTGTTTGATTTTGGATTTTTTTCTAAGGCCTAAAAAGTATGCAAGGACTTTTAAAACTGAGAAAATGTTTTGGCAGTTCTCTCGCTTCCCACGCTACTTTGCCACTTGGGCATTTTTCAGTTTACACTTACGTTATTAGGAATGACATTATTTGTTTGGCTGGGATGATCCACCTTCATTTCTGGATAAGGGACACTAGGCAATGATTGTGGACTTTGATGTAGAGAAGAGCCACCTTTCAGGTAAACAAAAGCAAATTCCAATCAGTTACATAAAATTTAATATTGTGTTGCTTGGCATCTCGTCCAGTAAGCAAGAGGGAGACTCAAAGTAGCCTGAAGGAAGATTTGGTTGTAAGACTGAAATGAAACTGCATGGCCAAACAGTCAGATAAAATCCCTTCCTCATTATTTCCTGTATCAGATTGTGCCCAGCACTGTACAAATTTCTTCATATCCAGGTAACTGGCCAAAACTGACAGAGGCAAGTTAAAGCAGAGTTTTCCAAAATTATGATGCACAAATTTTGGGAATAAGCAAAGAAATAAGGTCTCTCTCTTAAAATGATTTAGAAAAAACAAAACAAAAAACTTGTATTAATTACTTATGCAATCCTCTACTCCACTTTTGCACAAACATTAGAGTAATGTGGTCTGACTACTACCTTGAGAACTCAGTACTGATGTCTCGGGAACCCCAACAGCAGGTATTCCAGCCACAGATGGCACTGGTGAGTCAGCATGCAATTGAAGAAGATAGCCTTCAACGGTAGGTACTTCATCCCACTTAACTTGAAAAGAGTTGGTTGTAGCTCTAATCAGCTGTACCTGTGATGGTGCTGGAGGTTTCTCTACAAGAAACCAATAAAACACAGATGGCATGTTTGAAATTGCCCTCTATTATCAGCTTAAGAAATATCTATATAATGCAAGCAAAATCAATAGCTCCTTTTTCACTTATGTACAATATATACCAGATTCAACAAGAAACAGTTCTCAAAGGTGGTAAGTCAAGCCAGAGAATTATGAAGTGTTATTCTATAGTGTTCAAAAATGCTCAAGTTTTGATGCTTTCTTTAGTTTTTAATGGCTCTTCTGCTGCCAGCAAATCTTTTTGTTGTATATACATAATTATAGGGCTTACAGAGATAAGAGATCCTCTTTCTTTCCTAAAAGGCTGCACGCAGCTCTTTGGCTCCTGAAGCTTTACCTACTCCTGGAAAGGATTCGCAGAAGACTGTGCTTCCTTTTTGCCTGCTCTCTGTAGCTAAAGTGAGCCTTCCCTCAACTTCTGCAGAGGCTGAAACCCAGGCATGATTCAACGCCATTCACCTGCTCCTCTCGCCTTGATGCCTGACTAGGCTGCACTCTCAAACACATCCTTCCTCTGCTATTCTTTTTCATCTTCTGATCTTCTCGGTGGGGAGGAAAAAAAAAACAAAAAACCCCACAATCTCCTAAATGTTTCACAATCCCCAGTAACCATTCTCACTCTTCCACTTGAGCAGGCAGCAACTTCCTTGCAAAAGTACTATTCTAGTTCCCACTCTCCCAATACCATCTCAGTGTCCTCCCATCAAGCCAGACACTAATGAATGATTAGTGCTCCAGAATTCCCTTCAGCCCCAGTAATGATTTATTCCTTTCTCAGATTTGACACTATCTTTTTGCAGTCCAAGAGAGGAGGAAGCAGCAGCAGCAGCAATGATCCCAGAAGAAGGAGGGGTTTGGTAAAAAAGAGTAAGTAGCAACAGAAAAGATCACTAAGAAGACAGGCCAAGAACCCTGGCTTTAAGTAAAACACCCTTTAGCACCTTGTATCTATGGACCATGGCATGCAATGCAGAATCTAGCCACAGAGTTATTTCAGAGGCTTTAAACAAACCTTCCTAATTTTTTCAGTTTAAGCTATAGCTGTAGCCTTCAAACAATTAACAGTGAAGTGTGGTTTATTTAAAAAGCTTTAAAATTTAAATAATCTTTGAGTTTGCTACAGCTTTAGACGTTTTGATCATCAATAATGCCAGCCTCCCATACGTTAATAAAATACGTAACATAGTACAAGTCTCTTATTTATTTCTGACTCACCAGTATCAAGGTACCAAAGATCTTTGCAGCAAACTTGATTGTTCCAAGCTTTTCTGTAACCATCTCTACCACTCCAGATATACAGGCGAGTGCCAACTGCTACAGCACAGTGTCCTGCTCTTGGCCCTGGTAACAAGTTACTTTTGTCCTCCTGGCAATCTGAGATCAGACCTATCCATTCTGTGGTATCTAGTAAATGAAACTCAAAAAATTTAGTTTCTAAATGTTTTCCAAAACAAGCAATACAGATGTTAATATATTTAACTGCTCAGAGAAAATGAAAATAAATCACCTCTCGTTTTATAGACAATTGCATTTAAATTTGCAGTATTACAAAGAGAAGGTCGCCTTCCAGTTAGTTTGCAACGTACAATCAATGAATTTTCTGCCCTCTAGTTGTCTTTCTCAGGCAAATACAAGATTCGGGTATAGTACTATCACACTTCAGGATCTATCTCTTGTGTTCTACTATAAATGAAGAAGGAGTATGTATATTACTTAGCATTAAAGTTGTATGAACAAAGATTTGCATCCACAAACCTGCGGCATGCTCAAAGAAAAAGAATAATAATTTAAAAAATCACTTCTTAAGAAAGATGTAAAAAAACTGGCATCTTCTTCAGTCAGTTAGGTTTACAATTATGTATCCTAAAACTTTTCTTGGGGTTTTCAAAATGTTTATTCTACTCTTTTAGGAAAGTATTAATTCAAAATGCCCACTCCCAGAAAGGCAGAAACACTGACCCAAATTAAGATAAGAAAATGAACCGGTACATTTCCATTCACCATCATGAGCAGAAATTTCACCTCCTGCTGACTGTGGAACCCATCCACCAAAGACATACATTCTGAAACACAGGAAAAGAGGAGGAGGGAAAAAGAAAAGAAAAGCCAATTAACATCCAGATCTGCTGCATGTGCTCTCTCTCAAACTAGGACAAAATAGAAAATTTACAGTGCTTTACAGTTCTGGTTTGCAGCAGATTTTCCTTGTGTCTAGTCTCTTTAGAAAGTACTTTGCAGACTTTTATCTTCTGAATTTTTTTAGTAAGTTAACTGATTAAAAAAACCAACCAACCAACGTCCCCCCAAAACTCTTCAAACAACTTCCCAGAAACAAAAGTCAATACTGTATTTTTTTTTTACAAACCAACAAACTGCTAATACTTTCTAAAAATCACACATTTACATGGAATTTCTACAACTCTATACTGCAGACCTCTCAATAAACCACTCTAAAATTAGAAGACCGGTATCTAAGTCAGATATCAAAATTTAAAAACCTAATGCAAGCTACAAACTAATAACATTTTATGTGACTAATAGAAAGCTAAGCTCTTGGACAGTAAGACTCAAAGCTTTCACACTTCTTTCCCCTCTTGCCTCTTTCTTCTCACGCCAGCTTGTAAACTGACATAAAATGGACTGAAACCCGAGTCTAAAAGTCCATTTTACCAACGCTATCTGCCAAAACAAATCATACCAGCAGGAAGTAATGAAGAACAGACTACAGAAAAACTAGCCCACAAAAATGTGGAATGGTTTTGCCTAGAACTAGTTCTACTCTTGAAGCAGTTTCTTTGCATAGCTACTTCATTGTGTCACAGACACAAAGGCACTCAAGTTGGCTCCTAACAGAGCCAGCTCAAGTCCAGCTGCGACAGTTTAATACCCTGAAATTAACGATGGTACTTTTAAATTTCCACTGAGGTAGGATAATAGAAGCAGAAAAGTACTCTACAGGGCTGATGGTTTATACTGAGCAGTAGTGGATAAGCATCATCATTCTCCTACTAGGTGTACCTTTCTAGAGTTGAGCTTTTAACAACAGACATACTTGTTTCCTATTACATTGGCTGTATGGAGACTGCGAGGAAGCGGTACTGTCCCTTTAGTTTCTGGTCTTGACCAGGTCATGGTTTCTAAAAGAAAAAGAATAAAAACCCTCAAGCAACTTATTCCTGTGTATTTCACTACCTGGATTTTAGGAAGTAAATATTAAACAGAACAAAATTTCATAGAATCATAGAATGGTTAGGGTTGGAAGGGACCTTAAAGATCATTGAGTTCCAACCCCCCTGCCATCAGCAGGGACACCTTCCACTAGACCAGATTGCTCAAAGCCCCATCCAGCCTGGCCTTGAACACTTCCAGGGAGGGGGCATCCACAACTTCCTTGGGCAACCTGTTCCAGTGTCTAACCTATAAGAAAGAAGGTGCAATAACAAGCACTTAAAGCTTCTTTTAAAATTCACAGGAAATACTGACAAATTAATTGTTTATCACTTTATCAAAAAGATATATTATTGTTTCATTATGGTCATTCAACATGGTTACCACAGTGACAGTCTTTAAAGCACTCTAAGGAAACTATCTCACAGTGTAACCAAAATCAGTGAGGATAAGACAGGCACACAATGTTGTATCTATTTAATTCCAAAAATTACAAAAGGTTAACCCTATAGTGTGAGTCCCAGTAATATCTGCACCACATCATGCCATTAATCATTGCACACTATAATTCTTCCTTTTAGCCAGCGAGTCCTCTGCACTGGCTTCTGCTGGCAAATCAACTCACCTATGTCAAGTTCCCAGAGATCATTAAGCCGACAGCCACACATCCCTCCAAAAATATACATCTTTGGGCTTCCCAAATCTTTTCTGCAGTATACGATGGCTGTGTGAGATTCTCGGGGAGATGGCAAGGTCCCTTTGGTCACAGGAATACTCCAGCCAACAACTCCAGAACCGTGCTGCAGCTCCAGTTCATAGAAATCATTTAAGTATCTAGGGTATTATTGACAAAGGATGAAAAATTTGCTTATAAGTAAGACTACAAATGAGCTTTAAACCCTGACCACTTCCAAGTATTACAGACTTCTGTCTTGGAAGACTGTAGAATTTGAAAATCCCAAAATATTTGATGGCATTGTAGACAGTACCAAAACTAAATGGATTTAAAACAAAACAAAAAAAAAAGCTATTATAACTTGTTGCCTCTAAGGAAACATGCTTTCATATCATACCTGATACACTATATTACATGAAAGAAACATTGAAAATTGGTAGATACTCTTAGCAGAAATTACTACATATGGACAAACTTGGAATAAACTGCAAAGCTGTGAGAAATACACCATGACATGGGACATGAGGGACTAATTTCTGCAAGTCTAAGACAACAAAGGTGAAAATAAGCTGTTTCTTTACAGGCTGGCCAACAGACAATTAGCCATTTGTTGCTGAACCTACCAGCAAGTTATTTTTAGATTACGGTCTTTGAGTCTTGGCATTCACACCAGATACCTCTTGTTTACTGAGCTTAAAATTGCCAGTTTGTAGCTCAGTGGATATAAATGGTCTGAACTGCAAGTGAATGTGGATATAAAACTTCAGCATTATAGCACTGTTTACCCATAATAAAGGAACTTCAGCTGTTACTTTAAAAAATTTCCAGATGAATTCACAACTGTTTTCCACAGCATTATAGAGGAAACTTCCATTGTGAATTCCCTGATGACTCATGAGACTTTGATGATTTAAGTAATTCTAACAAGCAAGTCATTCTTAAAAACATCACCCAAAATACCAGGAAAAATACCAGCCTATGCAGGTTTCCCTCCAAATGCATTAGAGCTGTCAGTCAGTGTTATATATTGCGGGATTAGCAGAAGAAATATTTAAGCTTCTTAGTTTGTAACCCCTCCGCTGCAGAAATGATACGACTGTGAGTACCTGGTACACAGGACAGCCTCCCTAGAACGTTCCTCTTCAAAGCTGTCGTATCGAATTTATTTTTAAAGACAGTGAATTCAAACCAAATCAGCATACCTGGGAACATTATTATTTGAATCCTCACTTTCATTTGCCAGGCCACCGAATAAATAGCACTTGTTACCATATAAAGAAAAGCTGTGGCCAAGTCGAGGACAAGGTGGTGATCCAGTGGAAGGAGCTTGAGGTTTTACTTTTTTCCAGAGCCATCGACTTGCCTTCAAGACAAGAAATATATATTCAGAAATAACTTCATTTATAGTCATTCACAGTCAACAGAATTCATCTGTATATTTTCTGAATTATTCTTAAAGGCATGCTAGGCTTCTCTTAGGATATACAGTAAAAGGGACATAAAAAAGCTAACCTTCATAAAACATTAAATATTTCATATTTTATTTAGAATAGGTGCAAGTCTCTCTTTCAAAGCTATTTAGATTTTCTCAATCTTCAGAATCTATTTAAAGAGTTTATTATAAAGGGTAAAGCAAGGCTCACCTAACTTTCCTCTGCAGTTGGCAATATAAAGTGTGTTTGCTCATAAATAGATAAATAAAGTAGTCCTCAAAATGAAACATCTTCATACATTTCCTACCTGTAATTCATATAAATCATTACTGTATCTTCCATATTCAACCATTCCTCCAAAAACTAGTATTCTGGTACCATCACAAACAAATCCATGTGCTGCACAGCCTGGAGGAATATCTCCCCTTACAGCAGGAAGGAACCACTGATTTGTAGCTATAGTAACAAATTAAAAAAAAAGAAAAAGAAAATATTTCAAATACTGAGAAGGAAAGTATACTTTTAAAAACCTCTGCTTTCTAAAGAATAGCACCTATAGATAACTGTGAATGTGCTGTTGTTAACACAAAGTCTTAATTTAATTACAACTTTTTTTTTTAAATAAAAAGAAAAGCAAACACCGCTATCAAACCAATGTTACTCAATATATGAATGAGTACAGGAGGTCGCTGTCAGTCAGTTACCAATGGTCACCCAGCAATTTAACAACCTGACAAAAAAAGAGGCTAACGAGGAACATAAGTGCAGTTCCACACAAAAGAGATACAACTACACTAACTCAGAGGGAGCTAGCCCCAGAATCGGAATTATTAGAGCTACAGCAGCATGGCAGTGTGCCTGGACTTAACAGCCCTATTGAAAAACTAATTACACTGTTCTGGGACCAGTGTTAATATCTACAGAGCACTGCACTGATACATGGGAGAGGAGAGGGACGAAACAGCAACTGAGACTGCCTGATCCAGCAGCAGCATATTGGTGTTTAAA
The DNA here is from genome assembly GCF_000700745.2 of Antrostomus carolinensis. NCBI lineage: Eukaryota > Metazoa > Chordata > Aves > Caprimulgiformes > Caprimulgidae > Antrostomus > Antrostomus carolinensis. The sequence continues at coordinate 43,716 of NW_010330639.1, forward strand.
CTGTTCTGGAATGAAAGAATTACAGGAGATATTGTCTCCTTTTTCCTAAGCTTTTTTCATGGGCACGAAGAGGTGAAATTAGATGCTTCCAGTGAATGCTGCTGCAGGGGATTAAGATGCTCTCACTGTGTGCCAGCTCTGCAGAAGTCATCACACTCATGGCAAGAACAAGGATTGACATCTCAAACTCAAGCAGCCCAGGTCACAACCCCGCATCTTAGCTCCCAGAACAACAACAAAAATAAAGGGTCCATTTGGGTCAGACACACATATGGGAACTGGAAAAAACGAGTTGTGATCCTCTTTGTCACTGCTACAAAGGCAAAACACCTTTAGCAGAACATCTGGGCAGAAAAATTTAAAAAGTGATGTTAAGACTCACTCAAAAGACACCCACCAGAACCTCTGTTCTGACAGATAGTATAAATGTAGTATCTAAAGGCTTTCTTTATATTATTAATCAAAAAAGAAAGGTTAAGAGATTCCCCCCCCCCCCCCCACCCCCCCCAACAAAAAAAAGGTTATTCGGTACAGCAGATCTTTAAGCTACCATGGAAAAATCTGCTTGGAAGAAATCTAACAGTAATCGTTTTCCTCCTAATAAACTCCAAAAACCTCCAAAACACGTTTGTGCTCCCAGATTTTATCTCAAAAACACTCAGCAAAAATACCATCACTTTTTTTTGGGGTGGGAGGG
>NW_010330639.1:44474-44791 GCF_000700745.2 Antrostomus carolinensis
GCATGTTAAAGGTTAGTTAACGTGCTCTCACTTCCATGCTTTTGGGGTGTTGTGTGAGCAGCCAGCACCGGCTGACTGAGAAGCAACAGACCAGACTCCAACTCTCCCGTCTCGGCCCAAGCTCCGAAATTACACAGAAGTTTTCCAGCTTCACAGAGCATCCCGCACAGGAACTATTCAGACATCTCATCTTTCAGGAATAAAAGCGGGTCTCGGGCAGCTCCCTGTCTGGAAACGCTCCCAACGCCAACACGTTCACTGCTCTCACCAGGATTTCTGTCCCCCCGTGAGCTGCCACCCGAGGGAAGGGGGGACTC
>NW_010330641.1:0-704 GCF_000700745.2 Antrostomus carolinensis
TGCCCTTTATCCGATGCTTTACGTGGCCACGGGGAGCCATGAGAAGTCGTGTTACCCCAGGGATGAAGCACTCGGATCCAGCCGTCATCTCCCAGGGGATCAGACAAGTCCCAGCCTCAGTTTCCCCATCCTTGGCGAAGGATGAGCGAGCAGACAGCTTTGCTTTAAGCAAAATCTTAAAAGGATGGATTGAAGGACGTCAAGGGACTGCATCCCGTCACGGCGGCGAGGCGGGGGTCACCCTGCCACGGGAAAGGGGGTGGCCGACCCTACGTGGGAGGGGACGCGGTGACCTGGGGTGTCACCCACGTCTCTGACCCCAGCTTTCGGTTCTCTGCAGATCAGCACGGCTTCTCTTGGGGGTCAAACCCAGCTCCTGGGCTCCTTGGCAGCCACCCCCGTGATCACAAACACCATCTCCAGCGTGCAGGGCATCACGGGCCAGATCCTGACCAACGCCCAGGGCCAGGTACCGCTGGGGAGGGACCTGCCCTTGCACTCCCACCATTGACTGACCCCTCCCTGGTGGTGTTTCTCCTGGGGAAGGAGGGGACGGACGCAGCCGGTGTGTCCCCCACTCCCGGGGAGGGGTGTTAGCAGGATGTAGCCCCCCCAGCCCTGGCTCTCCTCCCTTCGCCCAGGTGATCGGGACGCTGCCGTGGGTGGTGAATCCCCCTGGGATGGCAGCAGCCGGCCCTGCCCCA
>NW_010330641.1:1113-3121 GCF_000700745.2 Antrostomus carolinensis
AGCACATGAGCACCTTTGGGAGTTGGCCACGTTGCTTTGGGAGCACATGAGCACCTTTGGGACCTGACCATGTGGCTTTGGGACCCACCTACATTGCTTCAGGAGGATGTGAGCATCTTTGGGACCCAGCCACATTGGTTTGGAAGCACATGAGCATCTTTGAGATGCAGCCATGTTGCTTTTGGAGCACGTAAGCATCTTTGGGATTCAGCCATGTGGCTTTGGGACCTGGCCACCTTGCTTTGGGAGCTCATGAGCAGCTCTGGGACCCAACCACATTGCTTTGGCACCCAACCTTGTTGCTTTGGGACCTGGCCATGGTTGCTTTGGGAGCACATCAGCAGCTTTGGGAACTGGACACGTTGCTTTGCAACCCACCTATGTTGCTTTGGGAACCCATGAGCAGCTCTGGGACCCGACCACGTTGCTTTGGGACCCAACCACGTTGCTTTGGGACCTGGCCATGTTGCTTTGGGAACCTCTGAGCATGTTTGGGACACGTCACCTCCTGCCCCACAGTGGTGCCCCATAGAGCATCCTGCTCTCCAGATTTCCCAGGTGGGATGAGAAAGACCAAGCATCACCTTGGCGTGAGCAGAGGTGCTGGTTGCCCCCAAACCTACGTGTCAGGACACCCCAAACCTAGTTCCCAATTGACACATCCCCATTCCCAGTACGAAACTGGGTGGTTTCCAGTGTCACTTCTCCATCCCAGCCTGTCGCACCTCCACTGTCAGCAAACGTGGTGTCCACTCTCTGGAGCTGGTGGCTGTGGGGCTGGAAAAGGGGGACCCCCTGCTCTGGGGGTGCTGACCCTCCCCTCTGCCCCAGGTCCAGCCCATCCAGCCAGCTCCGGCGCTCTCCCAGCCAGCCGTGGTGGTGGCAAACCCTGCACCAGTAGCCAAGGCTTCTGCCACCCCCGTCCCCATCACCTGCTCGGAGACCCCCACCGTCAGCCAACTGGTTTCCAGTGAGTCATGGCAGGGGATACTGGGGCAATACTGGGGACTGGGATGCCCTGAGAAGAGGGATCCTGGGATCTGGGATCTCTTGGGATGGTGGGAGCATGTTTGGGATACTGGGATGCCCTGGGAAAAGGAGAGGTTGCTGGGGATACTGGGGGGATGCCAGGGACTGGGATCCCTTGGAAAGAGGGATACTGGGATCTGGGATGCCCTGGGAAAAGGAGAGGTTGCTGGGGATACTGGGGGGATGCCAGGGACTGGGATCCCTTCTGGGGATACTGGGAGGGATGCCAGGGACTGGGATCCCCTGGAAAGAGGGATACTGGGATCTGGGAACTCTTGGGATGGGGACAGTATGTTGGGGATACTGGGGGGATGCTGGGGATTGGGATCTCCTGGCATAAGGAGAGGATGTTGGGGATACTGGGGAGCATACTGGGGGGGATGCCAGGGACTGGGATGCCCTGGGAAGAGGGATCCTGGGGTCTGGGATCTCTTGGGATGGTGGGAGCATGTTTGGGATACTGGGATGCCCTGGGAAAAGGAGAGGTTGCTGGGGATACTGGGGAACATACTTGGGTGGATGCCAGGGACTGGAATGGCCTGGGATGGGGAGAGGATGCTGGGAATACTGGGGGGATGCCAGGGCCTGGGATCCCCAGGGACATGGGGAGGATACTGGGGATACTGGAATGGATACTGGGGGGATGCCAAGGACTGGGATCCCCTGGGATGTGAGCAGGATGCTGGGGATATTGGGAGGGATACTGGGGTGATGCTGGGGACTTGGATCCCCTGGGATGGGGAAAGGATGCTGGGGATACTGGAGGGGATACTGGGGAGATGCTGGAGTCTGGGATCCCCTGGGATTCAGGCAGGATGCTGAGGATGTTGGAGGGATACTGGGGACTGGGATCCTCTGGGATTAGAGAGAGGATGCTGGGAATACTGGGAGGGATACTGGGGAGGATACCAGGGATGGGGAGAGGATAATGGGGGGGATGCTGGGGACTGGGATCCCCTGGAATGAGGAGAGGATGTTG
>NW_010330641.1:3324-3823 GCF_000700745.2 Antrostomus carolinensis
TTGGGGATACTGGGGGGATACTGGGGGGGATGCTGGAATCCCCTGGGATCCTTGGGGATGGCCACCGGCACCCCGGCCTTCATTAGGGAGCTAACGAAGGGGCTGCTCGTTACGGTGGGTGGGTGGTCGTGTCACGTCAGCCCCCGTGTCCCGGCAGAGCCCCCGGCCCCCAGCAGCGGCTCCGAGGAGGAGAGAATCAACCTGGAGGAGATCCGGGAATTCGCCAAGAACTTCAAGATCCGCCGCTTGTCCCTGGGGCTGACGCAGACCCAGGTGGGCCAGGCCCTGACGGCCACTGAGGGCCCGGCCTACAGCCAGTCGGCCATCTGCAGGTACCGGGAACCGGGGAACACCGGGGAACCCCGGGAACCGGGAACACCGGGAACACCGGGAACACCGGGAACCAGGGAACCGGGGAACACCGGGAACACTGGGAACCGGGAACACCGGGAACCAGGGAACAGGGGAACAACGGGAACCGGGAAAAACGGGAACACCG
>NW_010330641.1:4183-6498 GCF_000700745.2 Antrostomus carolinensis
TCGGGAACCAGGGAATCAGGGAACACCGGGAACACCGGGGAACACCGGGAACACCAGGAACTGGGGAACTGGGGAACACCAGGAACCAGGGAACACCGGGGAACACCGGGAACACTGGGAACTGGGGAACTGGGGAACACCGGGAACCGGGCACCACAAAAAAACCGGGAACACCGGGAACCAGGGAACCGGGGAACACCGGGAACCGGGAACACCGGGAACCAGGGAACACCAGGAACACCGGGAAACACCGGGAACTGGGGAGAGGGAAAGGGGAACACTGGGAACTGGGGAGAGAGGAAACAGGGAACACCAGGAAGTGGGGAACACCGGGAACACGGGGAACCGGGGAGGGGGAATGGGGAACACTGGGAACTGGGTAACACTGGGAACCGGGGAGAGAGGGAAAGGGGAGAAAATAATAGGGAGATTGGGGAGAGAAATAGGGAAACCGGGGAGAGGGAACGGGGAGAAAATAGGGAAATTGGGGAAAGAAAGGGAAAGGGGAGAAAAGGGGGAAAAGGAGAGAAAAATAGGGAAATTGGGGAAAGGGGAGAAAGAGGAAAATTGGAGAAAAGGAGAGAAACTGGAGAAAAGGAGGGAAATTGGAGAAGAGAAGAAATGGGAGAAAAGGAGGGAAAGTGGAGAAGGGGAAAATGGAAGAAATAAGGGAAATGGGAGAAAAATAGGGAAATTAGAGAGAAAAAGTAGAGAAAGAGAAAAAGTGGAGAAAGAGAGAAAAAGTGAAGAAAAAGAGGAAAAACAGAAAAGGAGGGAAATGGGAGAAAAGGAAGAAACTTGGAGACAAATAGGAAAATTGGAGAAAAGGAGGGAAACTGGAGAAATATAGGAAAATTAGAGAATGGGAGGAAAGTTGGAGATGGAGGGAAATTGGAGATGAGGAAAATTTGGGAATAGGAGAAAAAAAGGAGGAAAAGTAGAGAAAGGGAGGGAAATGGGAGAAAAGGAGGGAAATTGGAGGAAAGGAAAGGAATTGGTGACAAACAGGAAAATTGGAGAAAATAAGGAGAAGGAGAGAAAAGGAGGGAAAGTAGAGAAAGGGAGGGAAATGGGAGAAAAGGAGGCTAATTAGAGAAAAATAGGAAAATTGAGAGAATTGGAGGAAAGTTGGAGAAAGGGAGGGAAATGGGAGGAAAGGAAAATTAGGGAAAGGGAGGAAAATTGGAGAAGAGGAAGGAGAGTGGAGGAAGGGAGGCAAATTGGAGAAAAGGAGGCAAAAAAAATGGGAGAAAAGGAGGAAAATGGGAGAAAATGAAGGAAAATGGGAGAAAAGGAAGGAAAATGGGCGAAAAGGAAGGAAAATGGAGGATAGGAAGGTGGGTGAGGTCGCTGCCCACAAAGCCCCTCACCGTGGCATCTCTCTCCGCCGTGGTCTTGGTGCCCCTGACCCCGTCACGGTGTGTCCCCCCGGTGTCCCCCCCATGTCCTCAGTGTCCCTGAGGGTCCCTCGTTTCCCACCACAGGTTTGAGAAGTTGGACATCACCCCTAAAAGCGCCCAAAAACTGAAACCAGTGTTGGAGAAATGGTTGAGCGAAGCCGAACTCCGTAACCAAGAAGGGCAACAAAATCTGATGGAATTTGTTGGGGGGGAACCCTCAAAAAAAAGGAAACGCCGGACGTCCTTCACCCCACAAGCCATCGAGGCTCTCAACGCCTACTTTGAGAAGAACGCTTTGCCCACCGGCCAGGAGATCACCGAGATCGCCAAGGAGCTCAAATACGACAGAGAAGTCGACCGCGTCTGGTTCTGCAAAAGCCGGCAAACCCTCAAAAACACCAGTAAACTCAACGTCTTTCAGATCCCCTAAAACGGGGGACAGGACAAGGACGTGTGGGTCCCCCCACCCCTGGTTGCTCACCCTGATCTCCTGCCATCAGCACTTTTTTGGCCACTGACTTTGTGTGTCCCCCCCCCAATCCCGGCGGTGGGTGTTGGGGTCTTTGCCAATTCCCCACCTCCTGCTCGTAGGTGTGTCCGTGTGTCCGTCTGTCCCTGTTCTTCCACATCACACGTGACCTAAGCGTGTTCACGTCGGGTGTCACGCCTGCCTCATGCCTCCTCCTGCCTGTCATGTGTGTGGTGACGGACCCCCTGCCTGCACGCACCGCTCCTGAGTGTCACCCACTCCCCCACCCAAAAAAAAAGGAGTGATTTTCATTTTTGGGGCCATTTTCCCTTGTTTCTGAGGTAGCATCATGGCTCGCTTGGAGTGAGCCCCAATTTAATTTCACCCCCTCTTTGATTCCAGTGGTCACCCTCCTCCTGCCCACCAGTGCGAGGGGCTTCTCGGTG
>NW_010330641.1:6533-6846 GCF_000700745.2 Antrostomus carolinensis
GCCACCCCCCGCCATGAGGACATCCATAACGGAGGCAGCACCCCCTCTCTGCCTCCCCCACCCTGAGCCCCGGGGTCCATGGCGGTTGGGGGGCTCCATCCCTTTGCCCCCAGGGAGTGATGGGGAGAGGCAACAGCTGGAGGGGGGACATTGAGGGGGACAGGGAAGGGACACTGGGTCACCCCGGTGGGGACACGGCAGACTGATGCACTCGATGTAGTGGTGTGAAATAAACAGTATTTTTCTTTTTTCTTTTCCTTTCCCCTTTTTTCCCCCAAATTTGGGAAAGCGGGAGGAGGAAGAGGGGTGGGGG
>NW_010330642.1:0-5863 GCF_000700745.2 Antrostomus carolinensis
TCTGTTTGTGTCACCACAGTCTTCTTACCACTGGATCTCAGTCTGGAGAAATACAGGGATACTTTCTGAGCAGACAGGGATCAGGTTAAAAAACCTAAAAATTAAATCTTGCCAGGGACTTCAAGGCCAACCAGAAAAGCTTTATAGGTAAGTCAGGGATAAAAGGAAGACTAGGGAAAACGTAGGCATCCTCCAGAAGGAAAGGGGAGACCTGTTCACCCAGGATATGGAGAAGGCTGTGGTATTAAACAACTTCTTTGCTTCAGTCTTGACTATCAAGTGCTAAAGTCACATTCCTCAAATTGAAGAATACAGAGGCAGGGACTGAGAGAATTAAGAGATGCCCACTGTAGGAAAAGATCAGGATTGAGACCATCTGAGGAACCTGAAATTGCGTAAGCTCATGGGAACGTAGGAAAAGATCAGGTTTGAGACCATCTGAGGAACCTGAAATTGCATAAGTTCATGGGAACTGATGAGGTGCACCTGGGGATCCTGAGAAAAGTTGCCAAACCACTATCCATTAAATTTGAGAAGTCCTGTCAGTCTGGTGAAGTTTCTACAGACAGGAAAAGGGGTAATATAACCCTAATTTTTAAAAAGGGGGACAAAGAAGACACAGGGAACTAAAGGCCAGACAATCTTACCTCTGTACGTGGCAAGATCATGGAGCAGATAGCCCTGGAAACTATGGTAAGTCACATGAGAAGTGAAGAGGTGACTGGTGACGGCCAACATGGCTTCACCAAGGGCAAATTTTGCCAGACCAATTTGGTGGCCTTCTATGGTGGAGTTACAGCTTTGGTGGATGAGGGAAGAGCAACTAATGCCATCTACCTGGACCTGTGCAAAGTATTTGACACTGTCCCACATGACATTCTTGTCTCTAAGTTGGAAAGGCATGGACTGGAAGGATGGACCACTTGGTGGATAAGGAATTGACTGGATGGTCACACTCAAAGAGTTGTGGTCAGTTGCTCAATGTCAAAGTGAAGACTGGTGATGAATGGTGTCCATTAGGGGTCAGTATTGAGACTAGTGCTCTTTAACATCTTTGTTAGCAACATGGACAGTGGGATTGAGTGCACCCTCAGCAAGTGTGCTGATGACACCAAGCTGTATGTTTCAGTTGACGTGCGGGAGGGAAGGGATGACTTACAGAGGAACCATGACAGGCTTGAGGTGTGGGTCCGTGCAATCCTCATGAGGTTCAACAAGAACAAGTGCAAGGTCCTGCACCTGGGTCGGGGCAACCCCAAGAACAACTACAGGCTGGACAGAAAATGGATTGTGAGAAGCCCTGAGGAGAAAGATTTGGGGGTGCTGGTGGATGAAAAGCTCAACATGAACTGGCAATGCACACTTGCTGCCCAGAAGGCAAATATCCCTAGCTGCATTAAGAGAAGTGTGGCCAGCAGGTCAAGGGAGATGATTCTGTCCCTCTACTCATTCTTGTGAGACCCCACCTTGAGTACTGCATCTAGTTTTGGGGCCCCCAACACAAGAAAGACATGGACCAGTTAAAAAGAGTTCAGAGGAGGGCCAAGGGCCACCAGGATGATGAGAAGGCAGAAGCACCTCTCCTAGGCGGGCAGGCTGAGAGAGTTGGGACTATTCAGCCTGGAGAAGAGAGGGCTCCAGGGAGACCTTATAGCAGGCTTCCACTACCTGAAGGGGGACTACCTGAAGGGGGCCTAGAAGAAAGATGGGAAGGAACTTTTGACAAGGACAGGGAGTGACAGAACAAGTGGTAATGGCTTTAAACTGGAAGAGAGTAGGTTGAGATTGGATATTAGGAAGAAATTATTTCCTGTGAGGGTTGTCAGACACTGGAACAGGCTTCCAAGAGAAGCTGTGGATGCCCCCTCCCTGAAAGCTTTCTGCCAAGAGGGATTCACCCATGGACTCCACACACGATTCAATGTGAATTCTACTGGAGACCTTTATTATTGGTTACATAATCACTTATATACTCTTAAGCTGCTAACACACACACACACACACACACACACACACAAACAAGTCTTTATTGGCTAAAAGCTACTGTTCACATGCCTGGTTACAGTATTTGATTAGATAAATGCACCTGTCCATGAGCCATTCTTTTTACTTCTGACTAGTTAAATAAGAAGTTTCCTATCTTGTTTTTTTTTTTTTCATTCTTTCTCACGAATCCCATTCCACTCTACTTCTTCACTCAAAGTCAGGACTTAATTGCTCAAGGGCGAAACCACCTGCAGCTTCAGCTCTAAAAGGGCCAACAGTTTTCAAAGCCAGGTTGGATGAGGCTCTGAGCAACCTGGTCTAGTGGAAGGTGTCCCTACTCATGGCAGAGGAGTTGGAACCAGATGATCTTTAAGGTCCCTTTCAAACTATACCTTTCTATGCTTCTATGATTCTATGATTTGGACTCTGTACTGGCTATTACTTCAGAGATGAGACCTTATAGTAAAGAAAAACTGGCATCCGTTCAGTAATGGTCAAAAAATCAATGCAAATGTTGGAAACTTTTAGGAAATAAATAAAAAAATAAAATCTTATTCCAGTGTAGATTATAGTTTCAAACACATTTTGAAGGTGACCATAGGGAAGATTACTAAAGTTCCAAAACCATTTTCAAATGAGGAATGAGTGGTAAAGCTCCCCTACTTGGAAAGATATAAGAATGGAACAGGAAAGAAATCTACAATTCTAATTCTGTTGAAGAGACAGTACAGATGGGTCAACAGTTCATTTTAATCTATGAAATAGGGAACATCAAATGAGACTTTTAGCATCTAAGTGAAGTATTAAAAGATGATTCTTTACAGAAAAATCAGTAAACACTCAGAACTCAGTGCCAAAAACTCACTGCAAAGACACTGAAATTTTATATCCAATCAGGATTCAACAAGAAATTGAATCCAAATGGGGAAACTGGTTACATAAGCAAATCCATTGAGGGTAACTGAGCTGCAAATAACTCAGGTTTAGGAGAAGAATTAAGGAAATTGTTGTCTTTGCCTGCCATGCTACTGGGTTGTTTGTGTGACTGCTCTCACAACGTGATACTACACAGCTGGATTCCTGGTCTAATACACTATATATGAGTCCTTGTACTTATCTGTATTTGGACAGTCCTTGCATAAGTTAATGGAGGAATAAATATTCTACAAATATGAAGTCATCACCTACTTTTAAATCTGAACAAAAACCCCAGAACAATTCCTTTTGTTGTTTAGTCCCATCTCTTTCTATAGCAGGCAATCATCTCACAAAATAGCTTTCATAAAATCATTGTGTTCTGTCTAAAAACCCTTTTTATTTTCTTAAGCTCACCGTTTTCTTTGGGTTGCTGCTCCAGAATTTCATTTCTGTCATTATTAAATAATTCCTTTTAATTTGTAGTATATTTGAGACCATGCATATACTTATGCTTTTGTTCCCACACTGTCCTTGAGTTAAATAGTTATTTCCATAATGTTTGTCCCCTGGTACATTTCTAGAGAGCAAATATGTTTCCTCTGGCTCTGTCTATATTGTTAAACACATCAATTTCTGGGCATCATCCTTCTACTTGTGGTCAGGAAGAATACAGAGATGTATTTTGACAAAATTTAGAGCAAGCTGCCTCTAGAGCAGACTGGCTGCACAAAATTTGTTCTTGGGTTTCCATTTGTCCTAATATTTTGCTGCTGTGACTCTAGAAAACAGTTTTGCTATGTGGTGTGGTGGGTTTTTTTTCTTATTATTTTATTTCTTTGTTGTTTGGTTGGCTGGTTATGGGTTTGGGTATTGTTTTTTGTTGTTTTTTTCAGAAAGTCTGAGACTATAGTATAGCTCTTTTTTGGGTATTTTGTTGGGTTTTTTTTTTTTTTGTGTGGTTTTTTGGGTTTTTTTTTTGTTTTGTTTTTTTATGGTATAAAGCTGAAATATGATTCAAAGCCTTCTGATAGAGTTTTTGACAAAAAGTAGGGCAAATCAAACGGTGTCTGCCTCTGTGTTTTCCATAATGACTTTTAAGAGTGGTCGCAGGAGTGAATTATCTTCAGAACAATGGCAAGGCTTTATCTTGGAAAAAATGAATTGGACTAGTCCAAACTAGAGTCAGGGAACTAAGCAGCATGGAAAGTCTGGGATCAACTGCTGGAGCTTTTCCCCTAGTGTGCTTTACTTGGGAAGTAAAGACAGTCACTGAATCTTCTTTTGCAAAGTGAGTTGTGCTTTGCTAGTTTATTTTCCAAATTACAAATTCAAATTCTACATAGTAGCCCATGATTCTTGGGTAACTAAACCTGTACACCAACTCTAGATGAGGGCTCATTGATGTCTTGCACAAAAGGTATTAAGACTTCTGCTTAGATGGAAGCATCTTGCTTACTGATTTGAGGGACCATAGTTGCCCTTTTCACAGCTTTATTCTATTATTGATTACTATCATCCTTATAAACATGCTTTATAAGTAAACAATTACCTGTTTTTTCTGTTCACTTCTTGTTTCCAGCTGAAAAAATTCCAGTCTGTTTCCAGATCCAAGACTGCACTACAGATACTTCTTCTGAGTCTCTAAATGAAAGGACTTTCACTTTGTTCTCATAAATTCCCCCTTATCCTATTACTTCACTCCCTAAGGCTATTCATTTCTTTATGTATATTTCAGTGTTCCTCTCTATTCAGAATGACTGCCAACTTTGTGATATCATCTAATTTCATTACCTCACTTCAACTTTTAAGCCAAGGTCAGAATTGTAAATTGAGATACTGAGACTGCTCCCAGTCCTCAATAAATTCCAATTATCACTTCTCCATAATCTAATATTTTCTCTTCAATACAATAAAAGAGCTATTGTCATATGACACTATATATTCCTGTGTAAACTCACATTATAGGTTTATTTAATTCCTTGAGGCTTTAATAATTTTTCCTTAGATACATGTTCTAAAACCTTGCATAATTTAAATACAAAAAAGTTCAGAGGAATATAGATAAATTTTTGCCTTCTTTGTACATATCTGTATTTGCCAATCACTTTTCATACTTATTCACATGCAGTGTGATGCATTTCATCTATTGGTTCTCCAGAGTTCTGTAAGGGAGATTATCCTGCTCTTCTGTCATAAACATGTTGTCTTGATTTTAGATTAAGTGTTTTCAATTTGCATATCATCATTGCATATCACCAGTCCTGATAGCTAACCTGTTTGGGCTTTCTGTTTTGTTTTGTTTTGTTGTTTTTGGTTTTTTTGGTTTTTTTTCCTTACCTAAAATGACAAAAATATTAGGAAATCTTAATACATATAGTTTTGAGTCACAGTCAAACTACGTTTAGTTAGCATTTTAGTAACAAAGGATATTACTGGTTCTTCTGTATGCCCTTTTTTTCAAACAAAACCCCAATAGCTTATTCCGTAAATGTATAATTTGTGCAACATTGTTTAGCCCTGAGTGAAGTTTTATGACCAAGTTAGAAACTCCAGAAAGCAGATATTTATAGTTGAAATTGCAACTCAAGTTGTGTATCAGTGTATGACTACATTATCTTAATATAAGTGTATATTCTTTCAGAATCACAGAACGTTAGGGATTGGAAGGGACCTCAAAAGATCATCTAGTACAACCCCCCCTGCCAGAGCAGAATCACCTACAATAGGTCACACAGGAACAAATCCAGGTGGGTATTGAATGTCTCCAGAGAAGGAGACTCCACAACCTCCCTGGGCAGCCTGTTCCAGTGTCCTATCACTCTCACAGTGAAAAAGATTTTCCTTATGTTTACTTGGAACCTCCTATGCTCCAGCTTGCAACCATTGCCCCTTGTCCTATCATTGGACATCACTGAGAAGACCCATCTTCTGACATTCACTCTTTACATATTTATAAACA
>NW_010330643.1:0-63734 GCF_000700745.2 Antrostomus carolinensis
CATTCTATGATTCTATGATTCTATGATATTGATTTATTTGTCATAATTGTCACTGCAGTAGTCAACAAAGCTTTGGTCTGTGAAAACTCTCACCCTTCTAAAATTTGTTGCCTCTTTATTTTTTTGAAATGTAAATACAAACCACGCTTGAGAAAATAAATCCTTTTTCCTAAGCTCACTCTTTTGCTGCTGGTAACCCTGAAGAGCATTTAGAATGTGTACTGGCCCTGAGCAGAGCACATCAGATCAAACAAGGCTATCTACCTCCATCAATTACTAGCTCTACTGCTGGGCAGGTTCAAAAAGGAAGCTGCAGGGTTTTTCTGTGATAATCTCAACAAATTGAAAACTGATGATATTTAATATTTTAAATTTTCCTTATTTTTCAGGTGTGATGGGGGAATACGAACCAAAAATTGAAGTCCATTTTCCTTACACAGTTACAGCTGCAAGGGGAACTACTGTTAAGATGGAGTGTTTTGCACTTGGCAAGTAAGTAGAGATTCTTTCATAATTAGACATTATTGTTTATTAAGATGTGACATGCCTAATTTGTTCTTTCATTATTTTGCTGGATTTCATTTTCACAGACAGTCCTTACTGCACACTCAGAGTAACCAATTGACTAAGTAGCCAATTATGAATTCCCTACCCAGCCATTTCTGTGGACAGTAATTCATTCAAGTTAAACGACACCTTGTCAAAATGAAAAGCAATGTTCTTGTAAACAGAAAGAGGAAAGTTTTTTTTATAGAAAATTTTATCAGACTCACATGTTTTTTCACTGTGATACTATAAATCACTAAATTAGATTTTAGTCTGCAAAAATGTCATACTTGGAAAATAAAGAAGATTAGTAGCTTTTTTTCCCCCAAATGCACATAGTTTATATATGAAGTTGAGCACAATGTTTTAAACATGTCCAAATATACTTTGTAGTGGTGGCAATTCTCTAATTTCTACCTGATCTAATAGCACTACTAGAGAACAGATGTTTAGTATTCATGTCAAGGGGGTTTTTATATGTTTATTGATAAATTAGTTAGAGAGAGAAAGGTTTTAGAAATTTGTTTTTATTATTTCATAAAAAAATAAATAAGTGAAATTACTTCTATACATTATTCAGATTACAGAATATAGGCTGAAACTGATAAGATTTCAATTTTGTTGTGGCAGTTACTATTATTATTGTTGCCAAGAATAAGGGTGGAAAGGGTAGTCTACAGTCAGACAGAAGAAGCAGTTCTAGTGATCCAAAGAAATACTTCTTTCTTCTGTACATGTATGTAGCTAAAAACATCCATCAGTGGTGTTTCACTAGAGATTTACAAACAAATTAAAAGTGTAGAGTTTTTTCAAAAATACCCCATCAAATTCTGTTTGGGGTGTGTACATTGAAAGAAATCTCACTGTATTGAATTCCTTTCAATTCTTTTTTATAATGGTGTTCCTTTTGGACATCTCCCCACCCCCTAAATTCATGCTGCTCAGTATCATCAATCCCGCTTGGTTTTCTAGTTTGTAGCTTATCAAGGCACGTACAGGTTCCTTACAGCCTGGCTTTGATTAATAGCGGAAGGATTTGTCTTTGTAACTCCTGTGGAAAACCTTCACAAATCAGTTAGTTTCAGGGGTGCCGTATCCTCCATACTAATTCTTTTTACTTGTTTACCTAAGTAGGAACAAAACATAAGAGGAAAGGAATTTTAAAGTAATAATTTGTTTTCCTGAGGATTGCCATTCCAGCTTGCTCAGCAGGTCTGGTTTTCCTGTCTCTACTACCTGAGAAGGCTTTTTAATTTTTTTTTATGGTCATTTTGACCTTCATGTGTAACTGATTGCTGGATTTTTTGTTCAGATTTTTCGCTCAGATTTTTCTCTTAACAATTCCTGTTTACTGGCTGGAAGAGGTATGTCTTGAAGTTGCTTCCCTTCTTGTCTGTTTTTCCTGTTTGATCAACATCCAGATACACTCAGTGAACAGGTCAACAGAAAGTATTCATAAATAATTACAGAGGAATTCTGACAAAAATAATTAATTATATCTACTTAGGCCCAGTAAGGTTGAAAGCACACAACCAAACCAGTCCAAACAAGGTATGGGCCACCATAGGGAGCCATTAGACAGTGACAGAAATTCATTCCCTATTTAAATGTAAGCAGGAGTTTAGAAAGCAAATGTGAGGTGCGAACATCTGTAGGGTAAAACACACAGTATGTTTTATATAGTAAATATAAGGAAAGAGATACATAAAAGAGGACAGAAATGCAATAAATTGATAAATTCTCTGAAATGCTGAAATACATGAGGACAAGGGCTGTTCTGTAGAGGCTGGTGGCTCCAGGCTCTCTCCTGTCAGCAACACTAACCAATTTTCTGCCAGGTCGATAGTTGGTAACAAGTCCCTTTTCAACTCTTTGCTATATGGCTGAAGAAGTAACCAATGTGTTAGTTTTAGTTTTCCTCATTTCACTGGAATTAAATTACAGCTGCTGACAGATTACAAGTCAACTGTCACTTTCCAGTGAAGAGGAGGTATGCCACACATTGCCTATACCTAGGAGGTATGCCTATCACTGACAGGCAAGAAACACAGCTACTGATGCGTTCCATCATTGGCACCTTGGGTTTTAGTAAAATCTCTCAAAAAGAGTCAGTTGCTATTCAAATAGCCACAAAAGGAAGGCAAAGGTTGACAGGAGGTGCTTCAATTAGCTTATTTACACATTCATATTTGGTGTTAACCTTTGATAAACAAAAAAACAGAAACATCTGAACCATCAAGGAATTTAAGGTTATCTAATAAGTTGACCCCATTTGCTGGTATTGTAATGGGCAGATATTTTTACCATGCACATTCCTTATCTTCTTTTCACAGCGATTAATGCATAATCAAATCAGCTGAGTTGAAATTGCTTTCAACCTGATATTGTAATAATTACATGAATGGCATTTCAGGGTTTGAAACCTGGAGGCTGAGGTGGGACATAGAAATGCATCAGATTTCCTGTTCATGTTCATAATTTTCATTTTCTGTCCCCATCTCTTATTCCCAATAGCTTGTATGTATCTTTTCTTTTTACACTGCCATGAGTTCCCATTATCAAACTGAATCAACAACTAATTTGTTCCTTCTTTATTTAGCATTTTGAGATTTGACATTTTGAATTCTTATTGTAAATAACACAGAAATTATTCCAGTCTCAAAACCAATGTGATGCTGTTTTTGTCATGCTTTAATTTAGCTGTCTGAAACACTCACTCTTCTCTCTCCGCTATAATTCAGAGAATGACAGACGTACCAATGAGATTTCCTGAAGCAGACATTTGGCAAATATTCCAGAAAGAGCCTAGTCTTTAGTTACAGATTAATGATTTATTAATAGTGTTTATTTAGAACTGCCAGTCACTATGGCTGTAGGAATTAAATAAATTGGAGCCATGCAGGTTTTGTCTCCAAATAAAATCAAATGTCTTAATTGCTTGACAGACAGAAATTCTCTGAGAAGGATTTTATTCTGACCCAAGCAATATGTAGTTGGCCCAGTTACAAGTGAAAATATTATCACAGAATTACAGAATCGCCTTGATTTGAAAAGACCTATAAGATCATCAAGTCCAGTCATTAACCTAACACTGACAAGTTACTGATGCCACTTAGACTTTGTTATTGCTAAAGAATTCAAAGTAATACAAGAGTGAAATATCTCAAAATTATGTGATTTGTATTAGATAATGCTGCTTATAATGAGCATCAGTCATTGGTTAAGAAATCACTTCATATATCCATGATTTACTGCTGTGATATAACAGCAGACATGACAGACAAAGGAGTCAAAATTTACTGTATTATATCAGACTGTGCATTTTGCAATTAACAATGTATTGTGATTTGTGCTGGCTATTTATGCTGGCCCATTTTTGTTGAAAGGTTGTTTGTATAGCCATATTCACTGTCATATCCACACAACAACTTGTGTTCTGATTAAATCTATGTTTCATACATATCTGTATATATAGCGTACAGATATGTTTTCTGCCACCCATTTAATTATGTCATTTTTATTAGGAACACTTGCATTTTTGTTTGTTTTCTAACAAGACAGAGGATCATATTTTTAAAAAAAGAAGAAATAAAAAAACCCACTGACAATAACAAAATATTAACATCTATTTTCTGAACTTTTCATGAGAACAGAACTAGATCTTTTAAATTTATGTAAACACTAATTTCTGATTAAGACCTACATTAAATATTGTTAAAATAATATTTTTTAAAAGAAAATATCTTTTAAAATTTAGTGAATGAAAGTATTCAAAACACCTAAATTAAAAAAAAAATAATCAACACTATGTTGATATTTACTTTTGAGTAACACAATTTTCAATACTTATGTTTTTTGTCATTTAAAAAGACAAGCTAAATTTTTGGTAAAACAAATAAATTAGCTTATTGTTAATGAGGTGGTGGTTCATAGTCCAGATAGTCCTGGTTTTCTAACAAGGAAAAAGTCCACCATTTCAATGTCAGAACTTGAATCAGGTAGATAGATCAAGACCTTGTTCTTTGGGTAAGTTCTGGTGAAAAAGTATTCATTTTCCGAGCTGACAGTCTCGCACAGATTACAGCATTCCTGACATTTCCTGCTCCGGAAATGCAATTTCTTGGGCTGTTCCTTTTGTCACATGAGGTTGCCATTTTCATTTTCTCTCAAAGATTACTGACTTTGCTTCAAAGAACATCTGGAGGCAAAGGTTAATTCTTTCATTTCTTTTTTAATATACTTTTTAAAAAGAAGAAATTCTGATTTCTTCATTTTACTCCCCATTAAAAACATAAGAAAGTAATGGTACTGACAGGTAAAAGGACTTTAGTTCTGTCCTCACCACGTGACATATTCATTAATGAAGCATTTCCAGTCATAGCCATGCCTGAGCATTCTTTAACACTTCCTGACTTTGAAGTACAGTTTTCACATAAGTAGTTTTAATATTATTATTTTGACATGAGATTTAAAAGCAAGTGTGGATGGAAATATGTGGGGTTTTCTTTAAAGCCTCACAATGAAGAAGTTTTCATAGTTCAAATAATTATATAGGATGGATTTGTCCAAGCTTACATGAAAAGCTGTAAGGTACAACCCTCCTCAATGATCACAGACCCTTGCCCTCAGAGGAAGACAATCACAGAATCACAGAATGTTGGGGATTGGAAGGGACCTCAAAAGATCATCTAGTCCAATCCCCCTGCCGGAGCAGGAACCTAAATGAAATTACACAGGAAGGCGTCCAGGCGGGTCTTGAATGTCTCCAGAGAAGGAGACTCCACAACCTCCCTGGGCAGCCTGTTCCAGGGCTCTGTCACCCTCACTGTAAAGTAGTTTTTTCTCAAGTTTAAGTGGAACCTCCTGTGTTCCAGCTCACACCCATTGCTCCTTGTCCTACCATTGGGCATCACTGAGAAGAGCCTGACATTCCCCCCAGCATATACTTCTAGGCTGACTTATTTTCTCCCTTTCAAATAATTCTTCTACATCCACTCTGTCACACAGATTCCTCAATTTCCAGTCGTGTACAATGCACTCGTCCCACCTCACACTTCAGTCTTTTCCTCACTATATTTTTGGTCCTGCATCACTCCACACAGCAGCTTCTATTTTACTCTCCATATAAACCTCATACTTCATTGGTTTTATGGGTCTAACCAGAAAAATAATTTGTATTATGACAGTGCCAACAGCCAATTTTGAGTGAGTAATCATATTTTATTTCTCATTAGAACAAATTAGAGGATGTGCGCTATTGCTGTACTTGTATGTTACCAAAGTTTTCAATCTTCTTTTTCTTAAAATAGGGTCCCCGGGCCATGTAGACTTGCCAGAAGGATTGTCTTGTTAAAAAAAAAAAAAAAGTTTTATGCATCTTTTTTTCACTTTGGTTATTTTTAACCATATAGATCTACACATAGAGATTTTAATCAAGAAAAATCAATAGAGAACAGTGCTGAAATTTTTTCTTACAATCCCATATGCTTGTTTTTCTATGTTTTTGAAAGACTGTTTTATGCTTGTGCTATTTGTCTATAAGTAACATCTACACAGTGTAACAATATTCTAACTACTAACTTAGTTCACCTTAGTAGTTCCAAGACTATGTTTTTATTATGAAATATTCTTAGTTAAAGATAAGAATAAAATAAAGATATTGACTTCCTTTTATTATTGAATTATGATGAGGTTGTTATGATAGAAGCATTGTTCATGCTGTTATAGTCAATGTTGCTTTAATAATTCTATTGTAAACTTTGTTTTGAAAAGATTTATAGCTCAGTCATAAACATTTATCCCATCTGTTATATGGCTTGCAAGAACTCAGCTGATAGTGCATTTTTAACACTTTCTTTCTAAATGTAATAAAATAAAAATAAGGTGAAGTTACATATCTTTAAGTCACATAAGTGAATGCAATTTAGTGACTTGTAATCAAGGAAATGTTCAAAAATGTTCTCTTGAAACAATGAACTCTGAATCAATTCTAATTAATAAATATCTCAAAGTTTTAAATCCATAGAATATAGGATTTTATTTTACCTCCTTGACCTGATTTTCTTTTAATTGATTTTTCTAACTGTCCTTCAACATTTTATTACAAATGTTATTATTTATTTAATATCATTATCAATATTTTCATTACAGACTATGTACATGTAGAGAGAGCTTATGAAAGATTTTTCAACATGCAGAAATAATAGCAAAAAGTATTTGGATAAGTGAATATGATATCAAGGCAGAGATCAGAGTGTCAATATAAAAAATCTTTATGAGACTGAAGGGCATTTGTCTGAAACTGTGGAGAATTGCATGAAGCATCTGAAGAAGTTATTTTTCTACTGTTACTCATTAAGACAATGACATAGAGTAATGGCTGCAAAGAAGGTTTCTAGATACTGCAAATCTTTTTGCAACTGTAATAAACTTTGCATGTTCACATGTAAAAAGGATGACTCTGTGATGTCTGGTTGTTGTTGTGCAAACAAGGTACTGAGGATGAGAATAATTTCAGGAAAGAAGGAAGGTTAAAGGTAGTCAAGAAATGCATCTTTGGTCAAAGGTTTTGTAACACTTGGTTCTTTTCTTTCTCTGAACTTAAACTATATGCGATTTCTGCCACAACCACAAAATTCAAAAAATAATCCTATAATGAGTCACAGATCCAGCTTGCACACTTCTCTTGATCCGTGACTCATTATAGGATTATTGTGTTATAAAACTGCATATGCAGTTATCCATATGGTCCCTCTATGTAGGTGATTAGAAGTTTCCAGTATTGCACTATATTTTTTCTTGACTGACAAGGATAAAACAACCCTCTCTCCTCATCAAATTTGTAAAATATGGATTTTCCTTCCAGTCCAGTTAAAATGATGCCCCAAGTCTTCCATGTTTCTCTCGCTACCTTTTATCCTTTTGTTGGTTGATCTTGACAAGTCCAATATTACCTTATTTATATTCATCCAGAATGTTTCAGAACAGGTATTCAGCTGTAGTCTGTAGACAGCAAGATTCTTCCTGGCTTCAGATATAGCAGGAGGCATCTCCTGCTACAAACTATCAAGAGAAGCAGACAATACTTTCCCTTGACCTGACCCCTTCCCACTAATCCAGTATCACAAAAAGTCTCATGGAGATTTCTATTTGGAGATAAATTATTTTCTGACATAAATCTCCTTAATATAAAACCATGAATCCACCTCTCACTCCAGTCCTGGTATTACTCCAAAGAGTAGCAGACCTAGTGCATTGATTGCATTTTAAAACAAACTTAAAAGTTAAACTCTGTTAACTGCACTACACGGCATCCTAAGGGCATCGGGATGAGTGAGGGGTCAAGGTGACAAGCAGCAGCTGAGTATCATTAGGTGTAAATATGGGAATATAACAGGAGTATAAAATGATACTGATATCTGTGATATAAAACAAAATTCACTGGTTTTGGGGCCAAGCATGATAGTTCTGTTGGCTATTTCTTTGGGATATGTAGGCAGATATTTACAGTGTGGTACCGGTCAAGAGATACAGCTCAGAAATTTTGTCTGAAGTGGAATGGCTATTCAGCCCCAGCAGCTGCTCCTTTCTACTTATTGTCTTTTGGAAATGACTAAGTCTCCTTGTGGTTTTCTATGAACATAAACAAGTCTTACCTCTTTCTGCAATAATGGTGACATACAGAAACACCTTTGATTTTACAGATACCCTGATTTTATGCTAAGGACATTCAGAGCACATTAACAACTCTTATTTCCACTGAATCCTGTGCCAGTTGTGTGTACACTGCTACTGCCTACACAGGGAACTATTGGTCAAAATAAAGTTTAAAACTACATGATGAATCACTGCATTGATAAATAAAGGTTGGAAGGTTGAGGAATTCTAACCAGATTTAATATAGAATTTATAGACAAACAGAAAGCTAATTTTGACTTGTATTTTATTGTATTGTATTGACTTGTATTATGATACTCACAATTTAATGACATGCCAAAATCTCTGGCTTGCATTAAATGGAGCAAATCATTCGAGATGCTATACATCAGATTCCTTATTGGAACTAGAGATTCAGATATTGTTTTCCCTATATATAGGAGAATTACTAGGGGAACAAGGAGTGCTAGCATCTTAACATTGAGTATTAACCAAATTCATGGTGTAGAAGTCCACAGGCAGTAATTTGCCTTCACCTGCAAAAACAATTCTTATCATAATGTTCTATTTTTCATCTACAGGTCACAGAGATATAAAATGGCTGCTTTCTTTTTCTAAAACAGGAAAACCATGGTTTAGGGTATTGAAATATAATTATTTGCCCAAAATCAAACTCTGGGATAGGCAAAAACCTGTATAGAAATATGTTTCTAAGTCCCATAGGACAAAATACCATGTTTCTTGACACTACTTTAGGAAAAAGATTTAGTTAATTCTATCAGATGACAAACCTGGAAGCTGTGGAAGCTACTCTTAAACTTTACTGATAACAAAACAATTCCAAGAGGGAAATGAACATTCTCAGTAGAACAGCATTTGTCAGTGTTATAAGTAGGGATGTCCTTTCCCCTGGAGATAAATTTGTGATGAGAGGAAGGTACTTTTTTAAATATAAACATGGCACCTTCAAGCTGAATTTTTTTATATAAGACAGGAATACATCCAGGAGTTTTTTGTCCTTTGATAGCACATATTGTTTATGTCAAAGAAATCTTTCTAAGTCTTTCATCAATCTAAAGTTTGTTTTTAGCTCATACTGAATGAGAAATTATGTCATAAGGTGCTAGACCATCACTGGGTTTTGTTCCTAATTTTCAGGCTGGGTTGATTTCTGCCTTTCTTTAAGTAGACTTGTTCTTTCATAGACTCTTTACAGAGGTGGCCAGTGATAGGACAAGGGGCAACAGGCACAAGCTGGAACACAGAATGTTCTGCTTAAACACGAGGAAAAACTTTTTTTTTTTTTACTGTGAGGGTGTCAGAGCACTGGAACAGGCTGCCCGGAGAGGTTCCTGCCGAGAGGTGGAGTCTCCTTCTCTGGAGATATTCAAAACCCGCCTGGATGCAGACCTGTGCAACTTGCTGTAGGTGAACCTGCTTTGGTGGGAGGGTTGGACTAGATGATCTCCAGGGGTCCCTTCCAACCCCTAGCACTCTGTGATTCCTGAAGAAGACATATTACCAGTACATTACCTTTCTCTCTCATGATCATAAGAGAAAACTTGTAAATGTTACTAAAGACTGTTTAATAATTTACACAGCTTTGCTTTAGCTTTAAAGATGGAGGTGCATTTTCTTGCCTTCCAAACTTACTGTCCAGAAGCACATGTGTGTCAGAGATTGAGAGGTTCAGAAAGAAACACATTCTGGCAATTGTCGATAGCGGCTCCACAGGGTTACCAAAAAGTTTGGAACGGATAAAAATGATGTGACAGAAAGTCCAGTTATAAAATAGCTTTACACAGGGCAAGTAAGCACAGGGGTACTGTAGCACTGCAGCCCTGAGAATCCATCTGAACACTTGCCAAAGACATATCACCTTCACCACAGGCAAAATTTCTCCTTCAAAGTATTTGTCACAGAATCTCCTCTAACAAATCTCTGGATTCTTCCCGTATTATCCCCCATACTAACACAGCACATGTTATGTATGTCTTTTGCTTTTCAAGTTGCTTCAGATTATCTTCTCAACAGCCTTGATCAAATTGCAGGCTGGTGGCAATTTACCTGTTTTTGTGTCTTTAATATGTTTTAGAAGAATGTCCATTATTTCAGAGCACCTCTAGCTAGCAAGCTGAGGTAGGGTGTGATACAGAGAGTAGAAAAAAAGGGTCACTGGTTGGCTGAGGGAAAAACAGAGCTTATTTATGTCCTTATTTAACAGTTGTAGTAGTTCAACACCTCCTCCATCCCATAATATAACATTTACTGTACTATGATGACATTATATAAAATATGGAATTTTTTCAATGTGGTCAACACTGAATCCACAGGATGAGATGTTCAGCTCTTTTCTGCTAAATTTTTCATCATCCAGCTGTGCTGTTGTGGTTTCATTAAGAACAAATACCATTGTCTAACTTTTAAATGGAGAAACAAAGGTTGCATAATAGCTTTTCCCCTTTACTCACTACTTGTGAAACCAAGACTTTGCCTATTGTGGATCTTCTGTTCTCTTGTTTGATTACACCTTATTCAGATGACTCTTGTGTTCATTAATAACTTGAATTTAAGAATTTGGAAAAATCTTTGAAATCATCAGAAGTGTCAGTTATTTTATCTAACTTTAGCTATCAAACAGTTAAGGATCAAGTTTGAGCTAACAGTTTAGGCTCTGATAAATCAGTAAAGAGAAGCCTCTGGAGTACAATTCACTATGAATAATGGATCATTATAGATAATGAATAATTACCTATAGCACTATTTTAGACATTAGAGATTCTCCAACATGTTATGATTTCAAGGCTGAAGAAAATGATGTGGAGCTGGACGTGCAGCTAAGGAGGCACATTGTCCTTGCTCTGTGCCATAAAGAACAAGCCCGCAGTGGTGGGAAAGCATATCCACATTAGTATATGACACTGATACATGCATCAGACTGTTTTAGTACGGTCATGGATATGTGTTGATGTGACTTGCAGACCTGGATTTGTTGATGCACACAGGCTTCAAACTCTTGACCATTTCTTTCTATTCTATTTCTAGTCTTAAACCACCAGTACTGACAGCTGCTATATTTCATGAGTACTAACTATATTTTAACAACCAAATGAAAAGAAAAGTCAGTTATTATCTTGTCTCCTAAATCTCTGCATCTGAGCAGAACAGATTTATATGGGATGTTCTAAAGGTAGAATCGTATAAATGGTTGATGGGCATTTCTGGAAAGTATCTGGTGGAGAGAATTTCATGATACTCCTCAACATTTTAATCCTATATAATTATACTGTAATAATTAGAAGATATTTAACACAGTTGCAAGGCTGGAGGGCACAAGAAGAGAGGTTTTTTTCTACTCTGAAATGCACAGGCATGCAAAGGTTTTCAAGATATATTACGATGTGAACCCGTGGGTTTGAAGGCACAGCTCAGAACAGTGATGCATGGTAAAGAGAAATAGTGTGGAGAGAAATTGAAGTTACAATAGAAATTAAAATATTTCAAAAGAGCACATCAATTTGAACCAACCAAAAATAGAAAAAGTAACCTATGCATTCTTATTTAAGATATTGCTTAAAAACTAGAAGCTCAGATCCATGGAAAAGGTATTTTGAAATCCAGACATTATTCTCATTTACACTTCATCTCTTTCCTGAAATAAAAAAAGATCAACTTAATTAAATTATTTTTCACATGAAATTACAAAACATAAAAAAGTATAAAATTCCTTCCAATAGTTTTTTTTCAAACCATAAAACTTGTGAAGAATTCCCAACAAATTCAATAGCACTTGTCCCAAATACTATACTGCTGAAAATTGGCTCACATAATATCTTCTAGATATAAACGTAAAATTATGAGTCATATTTTCTTCAAATTCAAAGTGAACAAGCCCACAGTAATGTCTATCACAGTCATCAGTGACCTCTTAGAACTTTTATTTCAGCTCAGATGAACGAGAAGTTTAATGATGATATTTCTGTAATCAAGTAGGATTTTTTTCCTCGATGGTGCTAGAGATTTGCCAGTAGTATACAACAGATTATTTCCAAAAGTGAGGAGAAATAATATTTTTGAACTCAATTTAAACTTGAATAAAATTACTCATAGGAATTGAATGTGAAGAAGGTTATAATAAACAAGAAAATTATATTCCCATAGATGACTGTTGAGATCAAAATAAAAATAGATTGTAATGATGATAAGATTTAACAATTATGCATATTACATTAAGTTCATATTAATGTTAGAGATACTCGTGTTGTTGTTCTATTTTTTGAAAAGCTGTGGATCATCAGAAGAAATGAACAATATCTGCATATGTTATTTAGCTTTTATGGTGGATTTTATGAGTTTTCTAGAACAATCACACAATTTTATTCTTTTACATCCTCACTCAGATATATTTCATTCTTTCATTTCATTCTCACACAAGTCACAGAGGACAAATAGGTATAGATATATTTTTATTTCAGATATAAAATTCATACCTCACTTGTAAGTTATGCAAGGAAAATAAGAAGCTTCATTAAACAGAACTACTAGTTGTCTGCAAATAGTGATTTGCAGTTTGGGAGTACTTTCCTTTGAAATCATTAAAACTACACAGCTAAAGTAATTTTATCTCCTTGAAAAACTCCACTTACTACCTCATATTGATGAAGAAAAAAGTGGTCTTTTTAGAAAATATATTTCCTAATGACCCAGAGAACAAGAAGTTTCCTCAATATTTGCCATGCTATACCCCTGTACTTTCTGACATACCTGAAAGCAATTTAAAAAAAAAAAAATAGTTAAATGCAATTTAAACAAAATTCTAAACACATGAATTTCTGAATAATCTCATAGCACCTAAATAAGACCTCTTTCATAGTTTATAATGTCATCATTTCTCAGAAACTGACACTGAAAAAATCCCATTTATCAGTTCTATTCATCAGAACCAGTTTTCTTCCATGACAATAGAGCAAAGGCATTTTTGTCACTGATTTTACTGGAGGTAGGGCTGAAGGACGGATAAGCAATAATGTGCAACAAGCATGGCACCCTTATGGTGCCAAATAAACTGCACCTGCACATCTATCTCATTCATAAAACAGTCGCTGGGTAGTATTGCACTAAACCACCATAAAATATTCCTACTGTGGACCTGTGTTGTGATTATTAATGATTAATGACACCCTTGTCTGGCCATGATGGTTGTTTTGCAGCCAGCAATCACAACATAATCATATTCCATATAGAAAGAGGACAAGTATGTCAGGAATTTACTTTTCAACCTGAATGTAAAACAAGAAGAGAGTTACAAAATCTCAAAAATGTCACTCAAGAAAGAGTATAAATTTTTATATCAAAGTCAAGTGTGCAATTAGAAATAAAATATGAGTGCTAATAGGTGGGAAAAAAAGAAAACTAATTGTTATTTATACTCCTTCTCATATATAGAAATAGTTAACAAACTATGGCAAATCAAAATATGTAGCTAAGGATGTGAAAGGAATATCATAAATGGTAGACCTAAAAACTAAGTTTTATTATTGTATCAGACAGAAACACTATTTATTCTTCATATTTAGAATTGAACAGTTTGACTTCTTGTGTCAGACAAGAATAGGAAGTTATTTTAGGCTTCTAATTGAAAACTATGTAAAATAACTTCTATCAGAAAGCAAACTTTATAAATTAGAACCATACAAGCTGCACAGAAGAGTCCTCAAATTAAACCTACAGGACATCAAAATTTGAAATCAGTCATGAAGAAAGTAATTTAAGATTAATAATGATCAGGCTATCAAACTTCTCTGGTGATACAGTAGGAAAAAAAATAGAGCTCATGGTCCACACCCATCATATGATCCACAGCCATCTATACACAATCATGACTGGAGTGCTGAAGAAAAAGAGATTGATGTGTTTCGCTTACACAGGTCAAAAAAAAAAAAAAAAGTTATTTGATTTCCATACATGTATTTCTTCTGTGGGGGACAGTGATAAAGGACCATTTTGCAGAGGTATTGTAGGAACTATGCCTCAGAAATGAATCCACACACATTCAAAATAAAGTATCATTTGTCAGGTTGAGTAATCAGTACAGCAAACTGATAAGGGGAAAAATGATTGTCTCTTTCTGATACATTCAAATAAATAGTGAATGTCTTTCCATATGGGATTATATGTTGGTCAAGAAACAGACTTTGTGAAGGTAATTATGTTAATAGGTGTAATGAAATTCAGTGATTTGTGACATCCAGGAGATAAGATTAGAGAAACCTTCTGACCTCCAATTACAAATCTAGGAATTTTCTGAATCTCTATAAAGCCCTAGAATTTGGAGCATCTAGTTTGGAAGTTTGAGTACAACTGTAGTTACTCACAGCCTGATTTTAACTGGTTGAAGAATAGCTAGAGCTTTACCCATGGGTTGTTGCCATATCTGTATTTGTTGTGTCTCAAACTGGACACTCTGAAATAGTGAGGGAAAGCTGGTTTTTTTAATGTAACTTCATATAGTTATGGCAAGTGGAAATTAGCATATTATGTCAGAAGTTAATAGAAGCTTTGAGTTTTAATCTATGCTATGCTGTACTTTTCCCCATCTAAACTGCCTCAAGATCCAAGTATGTTTATATCCAAGCACAGACTTGAAAATAATACAAATAAATACAAAATATTTTTTTAAAGTACCAGCATATAGCAATTACATTTTATTTTATTATGTCCTCCAAGCTTCTTTTGGAATACCCCAAGCATTATAGTTCTACAGTTCACAATCAAACATTTCATAACTACAGTGTTGGTTTTCTTTTCTTTTTTCTTTTCTCCTTCCTTAAGTATCCACTGCCATATTTAGACAAATGTATGTCTGTACCAAAAAGCCCAGTGGGTTCACAACAACTCACAAGTGCTTGGGCTAAAAAGAAAATTGAATGAGTGCAAACACTAATCCATTTCTTCCCTCAATATGAATGTAAAATGACACAGCTTCCACACAGACCTGTTTGGAATAGCAAGCTACAGTGAAAAGCCCTTCCGCTCCTGCAAGCAGGCCTGTAATGCTGTGAGTCAGAAGCAGCAGTGCCATTAATAAATACTTCTTAAGCCACCGGTTTTGTAACCTCAAGAATATTGCAACAAAAAAGGTCTCCAAAAGTTTGGTCACCTTAATTTATCCATGATACAGTGGTACTGAAATCCCCCACTTGGATGACCGTTATCACTGATCTCCTGAACTGAAGTTTAATTGCACGAATATTGGGAAGTGTTAGAATTTGCTAAATTCATCCAGATTTTGAAGTCATTATTTTATTTGCCTATTGAGTGGAAGTGTTCAGGATTAAAATATGGAGTGCCAAAGAAGCTCTAGAGAGAGTATTTCAAGTGATTTACTTGATCTCAATAAAAACTTAGCCTCTCTTGTGGATGAAAAAGACACATTCTATGTAACAAACCATTTATTAAGGATTCCCTACAGAAAGTGAGGTATATCAAGCATTATATGAACCTTAATTGTGGTTATATTTTATTGCTACTTAGATTATTAAGTGTTTAAACTACCAGATAACAGAATCTATATTCTCAATAGTGGAAGAGTGCTAACAGTAATTTTACTAAATGTTTCAGCCCTGTTCCAACAATCTCTTGGAGGAAAGTTAATGGTCATAATCCAAGTAAAGCCCGCCTGAGAAAATCCCAAGCTGTGCTTGAAATACCTAATGTGCAGCTAGAGGACGCAGGGATGTACGAATGTAAGGCTGAAAACTCTCGTGGAAGAAACGTCTTCAGAGGACAACTACAAGTATACAGTAAGTGTAGCTGCACACAGTATTGTCCAGCAATGCTTTATCCACACGTAGGGTTTAGCTACACATGAAGGATGCTGAGGTCCAGTAGAAACAAAATATTTTTCTTCTGAAATAAAATTAGTATTTAATTAAGCTACATATTTCTATTCCTTAGTAATGCATTGAAGCCTGAAATATAAATAAAGTTGACACCCTCGAAGACCTGGCTTAAATACAATTTCACGTTTTATGTTTATGGGGTTTTGTTTGTTTTGGAGTTTTTTTAAGAGAATTGTTATAATTTCCAGTCTATTTTTTTTCTCCTGATGTGATATACATAACAATGTCATGCAAACCATATATGATGTATATGTCAGAAAACAGTATCAGAAATACTTTAGGATTTTTATCAGAGTTTTATTAATGTTTCACCCTTGCCATGCCTGGGTGCTCAGTTTTGTCAAACTCATTGTACAGGAATCAGAGCTGGAGAAGTGCTTCTGTTTTTTTAAAAGTATCTCAATCTAGACATGCACAATTTCTGAATGTTCTGATTTTCAGGAAGTACTGAACATTTTTTCTATAAGATTAATCTTTCTAAAAGTTTTTTGAGTGAGCATAAAAAAATTGAATCATGCATCACATTGAGAAGAAAAATCACAACTTGTAATTAAAAATATTTAGTAAAAATAATGAATTTTATATAATATTTTTGCCGCATCCTAAAGGCTAAAAACAAAAGCCTATATAATATATGCCTTGAATATTTACACATCAAAGTTTTCCTTGCATTGAATATATGCTTGAGTCACACTTATTTCTTATTAAGTTGTATCACTTGCTATCATGCCATGAATCCTACAACCTTAAATACTGAGCAGGAAAGGTCTACCGCAGGAGATCATACAACAAATCTTTCAGACTCTGAAATGTTTTCTGTCTTCAAATATCACAGTCAGTGGAATTCCAACTGCTGCGGTTTAGACAGGTGCTCAGTCTAATACATACCTCTAAGAAGGACTCCCTCCTGTTAATCAGTTTTATTTTTCTTTTCTTGTTTTCAGCCCATGGCTCCTAGTGCTGTCTCTCCATTACTAATCATACACATTTTTCTGTCTTTGTTACACGCTTTCATCAAATAACTGTAGAGTGGCATCAAATATGTAGTTTATTTTCCACATATGTCAATAATTCCAGGTCCATAATCAATTTTCCTGTCTCCTACAGCTTTCCAATGTCTTTCTCTTAGCTCCCTTGTTTTTAGTCGGTATCAGCATATCACTGAATGATACTTCTAACCTTGCTTTTCGTTCTCATCCATCTACAGCCAAGGGCAGGTTTTTCTCTTCAATTTTTTTTGGTATATGCTGGAAAAAATATGCCATGGCAAAAGTGGTAGTTTACACCTTTCATTTTGGACATGCCACCCATATTGCACTTGCAGCAAAGGTTTTGTAAGACTTTTACTGAAAACAGTAGTCAAAGCCCAGGAACTACTTCATGCCTACTGCTATGCCAATACTCCAGTAATATTTCTCCAGTATTACAAATTCTTACTGTCAATTGCTTCTACTAAATTATGACAGCTCCTGTTAGGGATCTGGGGGCCAGGGACACTTATCAGCATGGTTGGTATTTTTCAACATTTCTTAAAATGTCTGAAATTAAAAAAAAAAATAATTTCAGTTATAAGGTGCATGCCAGCTCATAGACTTGCCAGCTGTTTTCTGGAGCTGTGAGACTACTAGATGCCAAAGCACCTAGTAAAGGAGTTTACAATCATCTCCACTTTCCTTTTTCAAAGTTCAAGGAGTATAAAATGTGCTCTTCAAAAGAGAAATTAAAATGCTGGAAAATTACATTATTTCCTCAGAGCGTCCTGGAGGTCTGTGGCAGGGTGATAAACATAAATTACAGCAAACATGATGTAGTGTTCTACACAACTCTGCCTCTCTCATTGACTACGACACATTTTTGGGTTTGAGCAGAAATAAAGATGGTCCTCAAATCTGAGAGTCCATAGAAAACATTTTCTGTGTCAGTTTTATTCTACTTTGTCCAGATAAAAATAAAAATTTTTAGTTCTCCACCACTGTATGATTGTCAAAATTGTATTTTTTGCGGTCACTGCCTGTATGGATAGTGTACAGTTTCTGTTAATCATCATTTTTTTGCAATATTAGAACATCTGCTTTAACATTGTAGAATGGGGGTCCACTCCAGATTGTCTCATTCCTCTGATTAACAGCTAAGTGACACTAGTGTATTAAGTTTCTGTTAAATCTATTATTATATTTTAAACTCTCTTACAATTAATTTAAAACCAGATCTGAGACATTTTCACCTATCTGCATTAGCAGGAAACAAGGTTAGAATAGGTAATAGAGGGCTTCTAGATGGAGACCAGCAGCGACCTCCAGTACAGCACAACAAAAAGGGTAAAAACTGTTAATAGCCCCTACAAGTGCCTTTTCTTGGCCTCAAGATTAAATACTCCCCAGTGAGCCTCTTGCAGCCTTCAGTGCTCCTGAAGACAGCATTAGTGTGTCATTGGCCTACAAACTTTGACAACCCTTTCCAGGGGTGTAAGAGGCTTTGGGTAAGAAGGTTTTTAGCAGAACAAAATCTAGTCAAATATTACTTTACAAAATTCTCAGCTTCCTTCAGTGACAGTCGATGTGATAGGATTTGGGGGCATTACTTCAAACAGCATTTCCTGCTGTACCTCTTATTCATAACAACAGTCAACATGAATTATTTACCTTTAAGCTCATTGTCTTTTCACTGACAACTTATTCCTCCAGGAGACAGTGATTATTTTGGCTCAGAAATTCAGATGTAGACCATCATTCCTTACCAGGGTTTTCTTGTAAAATTTCAGAGCAGGCTGTAGGACCAGCTGTGTCATACTGCTGTCTCACAATTTGCATATCTCTGTAGGAACTCACTTGCTGTCTGTTTGAATCTTCTTCCTTATGTCAGTTACATCTGAGCTAGGTCACCACAGAGTATTTTGGAGAAAGCCTAGGACACCCAGTCTGCCTACCTGGTCACATTTAATCACAAACTACTGATTTTTCATTTCTTACCTGATGCTGCAATCCGTATATGCCATGATTGCCTGATGCAGCTGATATTTTAGATGTTGTTCAGAAAGTGGTATTTTGGATGCTGACAATTTCAGATTGTTGTAGTCTCATCACTTAGTGGAAATTCAGCTGTAGAAGTGACAAAGGCATTAAAAACATAATTTTGATAATGCAAGACATCCTCATATGCAAAGCAACCTCTTTTGGAAGGTGTGATTTTTCCCCAGGTGATTGGCTCAGTCTGTAGTTTCCATTAAATTTTATTCAAGTTCAAATTGATTCATAGAACAGAGTACAAAAACTAAAATTTTGGGACATTTTTTGGGCATTAACTTTTTGTAACCACAGTTCGTCCACAAACCCTGACTAGCAGCTTTTTCCTAATTGTAAGCACTGGTTTGTGCAATCCCTGCTCCTCTCTCACTCTGAACTTCTTGGGTTTGCTTCTGTATTACCTACTTACTAGTACCAGTTCAACAGAGGGTGGTGGTGTGAACTAAACCAAAAAAACACTTTTTTTGCCATTTTTCTTTTGGCTGGATCAATTCCCTGATCCTGCTCAGAGCCATGCCCCACAAGCAGCACTGCTGCCACAGAAGGAGGGGAGGTTTGCTGTTAACACCACAGCTGAGAGTAGGAGTATTCTGTAATGCATGGTAATGGGCCATCCTGATTTAAAAACCTTTTTAATAACTTCCTTATAAAAACTGTATGGAAGAAAATCCACTGGTGCCACTATAGGTTGTCCCCAGATACGTGTGGTAAAACTAGGTAGAGAGGAAGAGATTTTTGTGGTCAGAATTGCACATTCAGTTTAAATTTGCTAAATTCTCACTGTGATAGCTACTTATTCTTCTCCTACTATATACTTCCCAATTGGCTTGTGTCCAGAAAATATTTTTTTCAGTTCAAACTCTGTACTTATTCACATTTTAGGACACTATCTGAAGTCATTTGTCTATGCAAAATTTTGTCCTTAATTTTCTTTCAGTCAAAAATTTGCTTAATAATTTGAGAAAGTAGGCTGACTTTTGTGCATCTGAATTTCATTTTGCACAGAGGATATAAAAACTGGCCTGTAAGCTTGCAGATTTACTACCATTTTGTGTTTGTAAAATATTTCAACATTCCTTGAATAAACAGGTGCAGAAATGCAGCATAAAATAAATAAAGGATTGGTCGGAGATTTTAAAATCTCAGGAGCACATTGTGAAGCACTGTGTACAATATCCATAAAAACTATTGAATAATAAACCAAATCTTTCTATCTCTACATTCACCCCAAAACTCTTCACTGGACAGATAAAAACAAGGCAAACACCCATTTTTCACCAAGATGGATGTTGCATTTATAAAAAGAAAAAAGAACCTGTTACTTTTGAAATCTGTTTTAATTATTCTTAGAATTTATATTTTCTAATTAAAATTAAGTGTAATTATGGAATTAAATTTTCTTTGCCAATATGTATATCAGGATTATGTATTTTTGTTAAAAAAAAAAAAAGTCAGAGATTATACATCTAGTGAAATGTTTTACTTTTTAAATTATTGAAAGGTTTTGAAAACAAATGTTAAGGTATTATGGAGAGTGACCCTTGCTAATGAGCAGAGAGGGAAAAGTGCCAAAGTAAGGAGTATATATAGAGAGGAAAGGGAACCAAAAAGTGATGGAAATATTTCTCTCAATCATGCATTTATCACTATTCCTGCTACATCTATTGCTTTACTACCTTGTTCTCAAAGGGGTGAGAATCTGAGTCATTGCCTTGGCTGATGGCAAGTTCAATAGTTTGAAAATGGATGGGGCTGGGCTCTTTTCAGTGGTGGCTGGTGACAGGACAAGGGGCAATGGGCAAAAACAGGGACACTGGAAGTTCCAGACAAACCTAAGGAAAAACTTCTTTACTGTGAGGGTGACAGAGCACTGGAACAGGCTGCCCAGAGAGATTGTGGAGTCTCCATCTCTGGAGATGTTCAAAACCCATCTGGATGCTTTCCTGTGCTGTAGGGAACCTGCTTTGGCAGGGGGGTTGGACTGGATGATCTCCTGAGGTCCCTTCCAACCCTTACCATTCTGTGATTCTGTGAAAATACAAAGGCCATATAGGCTATGAGGATAAAATTTAGGGTAGAAATACCCCAACTAATGAAAAGGGTTGTTAATACCAACTGATCATACCATTGTGAGTTGAAAGTACGTGGTTACATAGGATAACCTGAATCCATGACTACGCTATCACAACAGCCACAGCCAGAGGGTAGGGAATTGCAGTTGGGTACTGAGGAGAAAACCTCTGCAGGCAGACTTGGGGAGACAGTTTTACTTCAGTGTAAACAGGTACACACTTAATTCTGAACACCCTGGTTGATGATGAGGTCAAATTCAACATAGAAAAGTTAGACTAGATGTGCTTTGGTTCAAATAGAATTTTCAGAAAAGCAAAATCATAAAAAGAATTAAATATAAATAGGAACAGCTTAGTCCCTCTTTGAAACTGTCTGTTTTTATGGCACCACTGGCTAGTGTTTATGAATTTTTAGTTACATGTTTAACTGTCACATCTTCCAAAATCTTATTAGTGTTCTCATTTTGAAAGGAAACAATTGTTTCTCAGCATGATTCCTTTGTGCATACTGGAACACTCAAAAAGAAAACAGCATCAACTACACAATGCTATTGAATTTTATATTTAGGACAATTAGTAGACAAGTGAGCAGGGACGCTGGCAAACTGCTTCTGAGGATTTCATGGGATCCTTTGATATAATTTAAGAATCAAGTGATTCAGTGCAGCAGAGCACATATGGAGCATGCCATGTATTGCCTTGACTGTAATGAGAAGAATAAGGGAGCAGATGTTTTTGGTCTTGGGTTTGGGAGTGAGGTTGGGTCAATCTTATCTCTGTTTTCCTCTACCAAAAGGGAAATGAGTGATTCTTTTTCTGATATATTTTCAGCTTCGAACAACTGTATGGTCAGGGACTCTGAAGCAGACTATTCTCTGCTTAGGAATGATAGATACCTCATTCATTTTCTTTATCATCCATGCACGAGATTTAAGCTAGAAGCAGTTAGTCACCTGTCATGCCCTTTCATATCTTCTCACGTCTTTGATTGGTGACCTGTCAAATGCCAGCTAGATCCAAAGATTTATTTTTAAACTTGATTCCACAGGTTTAAGTATAGTATCAATTATCCAACATTTGAAGCAGAGACTTTGTTGTGACAGATCTGGACTTCATGCCAAGCAGAATTTTACATTCCTTTAACAATGAAGGCCTTTTAGCTACCTATTCTCTACTATTTAAAAAAAACCAAACCAAAACTGCACCCAACTATAATATAATGAAGTTAATTAATTTCACCTATCATCTTCTTTGCTATACAAATTTATATGGCTACAGTATGAAAACCCAAAAACTGGCTTTGAAGCATACGTTTTTATTGCTGCATATCAATGTTCAGTTCCTCACTGAGTCATACAAAGTTTTCCAAATTATAAGATCCTACATATAGCTATCTGATCTAATGCTGCATTAAAGATCTTCTTCTCTGCAGAAACTATTTCCAGTTTTTAAATAGATTATCACATGAAATTTACGTACTACTGATCACATATAAACCTAACAGCTGTCTACCTTTAAAAAAAAGACCGTTTTAATATTGACTTACTGTGCAATTTGTGTTCTTGATGAATGGAATCTCATGAGTTCTGTGCTTAAAATCTTTAAAAGCATTATCTCCCTTGAAATAAGAATTAAACTCAAGACGCTTTAAAATACCTTACCTGCCCAGTCATTCCTAGCTAAATAAATCATTACTTCCTGGTAAAGGGAGGAAACTACATGAAACAGAGTCTATGATGGTTGACCTCCTTACCAAAATTTAAATAGCTTAGGTCTTGAAAAGTTGCTAAATATTCTATTGTGACTACCAAGTAAATGCATTTAAATTCAGTAATAATTAATGCATTAATATATTGTACTGTAGTTTAATCTATTGGACTTTATTAATCAGGCAGATTTCTGTTCCTGGGTACGATATTGCTCACTGTCTGGTGCCATTATAACATTTCCTTTGAAGCTATGAAGGTTTGTTAATTTTATTACTTTTCTGTTGTTTTGGTTGTTTTGTTAAATATGCTTCTTTCGAATAGTAAGCTGAGCTTTGTAAAGACCATAATTTAAGCTTTCTAATTTATTAGGTCTTTCCATATCAGCTAGAGATTTAACAGTTTATACGCTTTGTATATAGCATGTTATTTTTTTCTTACAGCCTACCCACATTGGGTGGAGAAACTTAATGATACTCAGTTAGACAGTGGAGATCAGCTCCGATGGGAATGTAAAGCCACTGGAAAGCCAAGGCCCACATATCGTTGGCTGAAAAATGGAGTTCCTCTTGGGCCACAGGTACTTTAGACGAGGAGTCACCAGTATGTTGCATGTTTCTCCTTTCATTCAGATAAAGTTAGTTAAAGAAAGTACTGAAAAGGACATAAATTCAATAATTCAGTAATTCAGAAATTCAAAAATTGCTGTTTTCCATGTTAGTTTCTTAACTGTCAGTATACAGACAGGTTTTCTGTGTATGTCCCCTCTGAACCATCTCAAGCGATGTAAAATTGCATTCATCAAACTACATCATCCCTCTGTAGTTCAGAAATATTTGGGAGATGAGACCTTCTGAGTTGTGTCTGCAACAGCATATGCCATTCTACTCTAATGTACAGTTAAGCAATCACCAGTATGGTGGTTTTCTGGGTTTTGGTTGGGTTTTTTTTTTTTTTTTAATTTAGATAGTGGTATTATGCTATTTGTGTCTATTTTTTTTCTTATAAAAAGATAGTAACAACTCAGAGAAGTCCTGTATTGACTGAATCAGATTCCTTCCTATTTCCCCTAATTTTGTGTTAGGTTATTTACCACATTTTGTTTACACATAATCACACTCTTCAAAACACTAGCAGGTTAATATAAGAGGCACAATGACAACTATATTTTCATCAATTTTCAATACCATAAATTCTCTGCAAGTAACAGAGCTCACTATCAAGACCGTCAAAATATTCCATGTAAGACTCCTAGAACGTAAAGTCCTTAATTACAGTCACCTGATATGTTTTATAATTAGATCTAGCCAAAATCATCTTCCTTTTAAAAGACCACTCATGGCATGGCCTGCCTTTTATTTCACTTTGTTCTGTTTCTCTCACCGAATCATCAACACATCAGCCCAAATTATGTGGGATTTGCCTAACACCTTTCAATATTTATAGTCTCCAATTATTTAGAGTAAAGAAAAGTTTTGTAACTTTATTTCCTGCATTTTTACAGATTAAAATAAAGCTGTTCAGTTCTGGAAGAAAATGTGTCAATTTATAAATGAATTCACAGAGTGGATTTATGATTTATTTATTATATAAAAGATGTAATATCTTTCTTTCCAGTGAAAGTTGCTTCTATGTGTGAACAACATCCAATTATGCAAACAATGAGAAAGGAAACATAAACACAGTTTACTTTTGAAACTGTGAGATGCTGAAAATACAGTTATATGCCTTTACTTTATCCATTTCTGCCTTTTTAGATGGAGC
Organism: Antrostomus carolinensis; assembly: GCF_000700745.2. Lineage (NCBI taxonomy): Eukaryota > Metazoa > Chordata > Aves > Caprimulgiformes > Caprimulgidae > Antrostomus > Antrostomus carolinensis. The sequence goes on from NW_010330643.1 coordinate 24,669, forward strand.
TATTAGTCCTGAAGTTGAAGCAATTTAAATATCTGTACTTTATGGTTTTCTGATTTTCCAAATCATTAGTTACATCAGGTTCTGAAATTTCAAATTGAATTTCAGTTTAAACTGGGGGCTTGCAACAGAGAGAATTTTTTTCACAGTTTCCTCTGCATTCCCAAACACTGTCTTCTTCATCAATGTTTAATTAAACCTGCAGCTGTAATAATGAAACTTAGAGAAGTTTATTGCAGTTCAAATTATTCATTATACAGGTCCATGAAGTACATTTCCATAAACAGCTATTAATGCCCCTTCTTCTCCAGCTGTGGTAATTATTTTCTACTAGTGGACCTTTCAAATAAGAAATTTGCACTAATGATGAAGGCGATTAGACCCTTTCACTCTAAGTCATGCAAGCAATCTTTCATCTCTACTTTTATGAAAATAGTCCCATGACTAAAACCAAATATTTGCTAGAGATGTTAAGATCATCAAATCTGTTACAGTCACAACTGACTTCTTACCTCATTAAAGTTCCCAGGATGAACTTCTTGTAAAAATCATGCAAGGATTATAACAGACAAACAAGCAAACAGACAAAAGCAAGCCTTGGAGATAGTGAACTTGCACTGAGCAAATATTTACCTTTAAATATTTTCGGAGTTTCTACTGCCTTCCCCCATCTATTTTATTCTTGCCATTCCTTACATAACAAGAAAAAATAAGCTCAAGGAAATTTGTTACTCAGTCTTATTTTAGCTTAATAATGTCTTTTGTCCCTTTACCTTAAGCTAATAGCACAGCAAATTTCCAGTGCCTGTTTGCTTTTATATATATATATTTATTTTTATTTTTAATTCCATTACAGAGCAGGATTGAGATGGTTAATGGTGTTCTGATGATCCATAGTGTGAATCTCTCAGATGCTGGAATGTATCAGTGCTTAGCAGAAAATAAGTATGGCACCATTTATGCAAGTGCTGAGCTGAAGATTTTAGGTAAGTATTATTAAAAAAGAACAGACTGTTCATTTTTCCCCCTTGATAATTACATTTGTTCTTAGTCTGTTATGATAAGGAAAAGCTTCTGCCAGTCCAAACTTAGCAGAGCAGATAAAAGTGGGTTCGTTTTTCTTCTTGTTTTTTATGTGATTGGGTCCTTTGCTGGTGGAGAGACCACAGGTCCTTCTGTTCACTGAAAATTTTCTTTCACAAATTACTGACTCAGTTACATTATGTGACTGTTTCTCATATAAAACTATTTCGGTTCAATCAAATGGAAAAATATTTTTTATTCCCTCAAAAATAAGTGCAGAAGAAGAAACTTAAAGAAGGTAAGTATATTTTAGTCTCCGTTAAAATTAAATTATTATTTCTATCAAGGCCATTATTCAAAGATAATTAAGCATTATCTTAGTTTTAAAGGTGTAAAAAATTCCTATAAAGTCACCAGAACTTATTGAATATTGGAAATTACGTACTTGAGCTAATATCACAGAATCACAGAATCACAGAATGTTGGGGTTTGGAAGGGACCTCGAAAGGTCATCTAGTCCAATCCCCCTGCCGGAGCAGGGGGATGGTACTATCATCCATAGTAAAGCAAATACACTACATAGTGTTGCCCAGAAATACAATAAAAAAATCATTATTCAAAAGTTGAAGTGGGGAGTTAAGGAAGAAAACCTTGAAGCATGTCTTTCCAACACTCTAGTTTTCCTTAAAGTAAACTGTGGTAACACACAATGGGACAATAGTGATAAAAGAACTTCCAGAGGGTTAAGTAAGACAAACTTGTAAGAATCTCATGATCTATATTAGACTATGGTATAGGTGGAAGACAAGTGTCTATCAAAGTAATTCAATGTCCATATCAGAGATTAGAGGTCTCTGCACTGCTCAAACCTTGCAAATTTCAAAACCTACACCTGGGAATCATTCGTGTAAACTCCCAGCCAAATGAAGAACAAAGCTGAAGTTACTGAGATAATATACTACATTTGAGATAAGATTAGATTCATCTGAAGAATAACCTTTCTAGAACATTTCCACTATTTCCTAGCTGGCCAACATAAGAATTTCACTTATAATTCTTCAAAATATTTCTATCTAGCCATAAATTAAAACCCACAGTCAGTGGTTGTTCTCTTTCTATCACTTTCCTTTGTCATTTGTGATTCTGTCAGCAAAGAGATCCCTGTTGGTTACAATGTTCTCTTGCTCTGTTTTTTATATCTATTATAAAATAGGTATACCTATTGTATCAGGTAGTTGTACACTTTCTTTGATGTTCTCTAATACTGGAAATGGCCATTATGTTGCTGTAGTAACATCAGCCTTTCATTTTGCCACTTGTGAAATTGTACCCCTGTTAAATTTTAACCATAATGTTGCATTAAAGAAGCAGTTTTGTTTAATTTTCTGGATTATTAAAGGAAAAGGAACAGAATAAATTGTCCATATAAATACCTCTGGTATTAAAATTACCCAAAATAATAGTAGGAAATTCCTATATAGTTGAGGCAATGGAGTGTAATATGTTCCTATATGTGTAGCTGAGACAGTTGCAGGAGAGGCTTTGGTTTTGCAAAACCAGTTTAAGAAAAATACAAACAAATGAGATTACTTGAGAACAACTGTCCTTGGTGTGAAATTACAGTACTAATTAGTGTCATTTTATATGTTTATTACCTTATCTGATGTATTATAATCAATGGGACTTCTGGAAGACTGAAATACTAAGAACAAGACATGGTTAAATATCTTCTATTAAGAAGTTCTCACTTTTCAATTCCCAGTATTCAGATAAATATAAAAAGGGAAAGCAATAAAATTTCTCTAACAGTAATACTTTTTGTAAAATTTAAGTCTAGAGAGTGAATTTGGGGTAGTTGTTGAATTTAAACTTCTTTTAATTTTGAAGTAGTTAGTTCTAACAAGTTATCTATGAAATAATTAAAAAAAAATGAAAATATGTATCTAAATCAACTGCAGTGTTTAATTTCTAAAGCTATTGATTTTCTCAAGCAATCTTACTTTAATATGCTGATGTGAAGGATATCTCACCAATTCATAACTGAATTAAATTATAGACCTGCAATCTAGCCTTGGCTAGATTGCAAATATTTTGTAAAATTCTGTCTAATCTGTGGTGCAATAATTTCCAAGACAAAAATGGAGATTCTATCCCCCAAACCAAATACATTATTCTAATCTTCTACTAGAATGCAATGAAACAGTAGGAAGCTGTGCCTGTTCTCTGTAGAGTTAATATATTTCTTTTTAACAGCTTCAGCACCCACTTTCCCACTAAATCAAATGAAGAAAACAATAATTATTACCAAGGGCCAAGAAGTTGTCATTGAGTGCAACCCACAAGCCTCTCCAAAGCCAACTATCACTTGGAAGAAAGGAGACAAAGCGTTAAGGGAGAGTAAGAGGTCAGAAGCCTGTTCGGTAAACTAAATATTGTGTTTGCATGTTTGATTCTGTCATATGATATGAAAATACAGCAAGTGACAAGAACACGCATATGTTAGCATGAGTGTGCCATAATTATTTTGTCAAGATGATTTGTCTGACAGTAGTGACTTTATCGTTCCTATAAGACTGAAATGAAAACTTTTAAAATTGTTCAGAGAAGCAGGCAGACAAAAAGAAGTTATTATTTTGGTTTTTTCCTCAATTTTCTGTAGCTCATTTAAAAAATGCTTGAGTTACACTGTAGAGATACTATGAATTTAGTGTATGAGGGTATTAAAAGCATAGAGGTTGAAGTAGTCAGGACCACATGAAATATCAAATATGGTTATTCATTTGAAATAATTTTAAGAAGACAGATATGCAGCTAGATCACAATGGAAGTCTGTCTAAGAATAACTTTTAAAATATTCAGATAAGAAAAATATAATTCCATTATAGGATTTAATTGTATAAGTAATTTCTGTACTCAGAAGCACTCCTGTTTAACAGAATATGTTCGATTAAACAAGTTCCATCCAGCTCAGTATGTTAAACATAGTTCAAGCACTGCAGGTTAAATGCCAGTTGTCATTGCACTTTACAAGATTGCATGTCTGTACACTACAATAGTTTTGCCACCATGCACATGGTCTTTAAGTACGTTGAGTATTCCTCTCTCCTTTCTGGTAATATATGTGAATGAACCACTTAAACTGACTTGTATGGCATTAGTAAAAAAGATAAAAGCAAGGCCTTTTTGTTCATTTATGCAATACTGATGAAAGCAGTAGAGTGCATCTGTCCTCATTAGCTGCAAAAGCCATTTCATTTGGTGAGTTTTATTTTCATCTTATGCTATTTATTTTGTTCTGAGAAGGAAAAATGGGTAAATTTTCATGTTATATTGTCTCTTTGGGGGGGTAGCGCAAATCAGCATTAAGTATTATATTTTACTAACAAATATGAGTTGTATAGTAGATGTTGACAACATACGACAGAACAATATTACAAATATGATGATAATATCAAATATTTTGAGACTGATGCCTCTATGCTGTAGCTACAGAGTTAAATATTTTTGCTACATGACCTTTTCCTCTACCATCCACAAAACTCGCTATGGTTTCTCTGATCACCACATGTAAATCAATTTTAATACAAGACCAGTAAAGCATTTTGGTAATTACTTGATGTGTGTCCAAACATAGCCTAACTCTGAAGTTAATAGCTCATAATAACATGATCTGGAGCTACATTTTTGGTATTTGCAGCTTTTGATACTTGCTTATTTTGACAGAGGTTGGAACAGGAAATGATGAAACATGGAAGATACAAAGCTGGTTGAACTATTTCAAATCTTTGAAAGACTTGGGTTGTGTTCAACTTAATTTTTAGTTAGCTGTTCAGGGAGTATCTTGTGTCATTCAGAGCAATTCTCTTGCATCTCCTGTTTATAGAGGGGTGGAGGTGAGGGAAATATCAGTTTCAAGGGAATTCAGTTCTGTCTCTACATACAGTATGCTTTAAACAGCAAAAATAGTCTGTTTGAAGAGGAGATGAGGCAGATTTGGGGAAAGGAAGTGTAAAAAAATGTAAGGGAAGTGTAAAACAATTGAGGTAGTATGTGTGTTTTCATGTTTGGGGCACTCTGAGAAGGAATTCATGGAAGGGAACTGTGTAAAACATTTTTAAAAAGAAATAATCTGACATTATGAGCTTCTATATACTTTAAAAATGGGCTTTTCATAGACCATTGATAAAAATCCCAGAAAAGAAAAATAGGAACTGTCATGTGATGAGTTTTCATAGAATGTTAAAGCATCAAAGATTTTTTTTTTTTAAAAGCATTCTAAATAAATAATAAGGAAGTGCAAGGATAAAACAGCAGAATCTTTTTTTTTTTTTTTTTTTTTTTTTTCTGCCACAGCTTATTCCTCTTCTAGAATGTCTGTACCAAGTGCATGTTGTGTTTTACTTTTGATTGCCAGCCCAGAAAAAGAATTTTCTCCATTTAGCCACATCTGTTTGAAAAGTCTCAATACAAAAGAGACCTTCCCCTCTATAAAGAAGAAATTCCACTTTACTAGTGGGTCTACTGTCATCTAGTCCACACCTTCCAAGCTGTGTTGCCTCCTTAGGTGTTCCTCCATACAACTGAAAGCTGGTTGGCAGAAATACCTTAACTGACATTTCTGGTTTTAACAGAGCAGAAGGATGAGTTTGTTCCTGTGGGACTTGTGTCTGGATACAGTTCTTGCTGCAGTCAGACCTTGACTCTAGCTCCTGGAATTTAATGCAGTCTGAAACCCTCAAATGTTTCAGATTCATTCAAAAGCCTAAAGCCACTCACTTGAACATAGCTGTGGAAAGAGTCTTCATGAGCTCCATCTCTCAGACTGTTTTTACCTTTGAATAAATTATCCAACTCAAAGTCTTCATAATCACAATCTATCTATGCTAGATTTGCTCTCCCTGGTGAGCAATCATTATTCTGTGCAGTCAGATCATTTGATTCCACTTGGAAAGCATCTGTGTATTATAACAGCTCTTTTGAACTGTGTTCTGCGTAAGTAACAAGTCTATAAGATAGATCAGAAAAAGTAAGATATTCACAACTATTTTCTGACAAAAAGTATCATTCTGAGTGTTACAATCTCATCAATATTTTAAATTTGATAAAATAACTCTTATAGAAATATTCTTATTTAATAAATATTTAAAAGTATTCACAATTCATTCTATTAACCAGATGCAAAGATCAAGACCTGCAAAAGTCACATTTTAATGACAAAGTATATGTTACTGGATATCTACTACGCAGAAGATTAAAACTTCCAAAGAACAAGGCATAGTCTGTGAATCTTACTCATATGGGACATTTAATGATCACTGCCAGCATTTGAAAGGAACAACATGTAAAATTCAAATCTCTTTCATATATCACTATCTCAGTGAGTTGTTAATACATTCAAACAAACGTAGATTCATCAGCATTTTCACCCAAAAGTTAAGAGGACAGAAAAAAAGCTATTGTTATATTTTTATTTTGGAATTAGAACACACCTGAGCACACCAGCAATGGGAGTTTTGTAGGTAGATAAACTCATTTAAGCTGCTAATTTTCATTAGTTATCTCACAATAATTAAAATTGTTAACTATCTTTACTAACCTCTTGTTTCTGGACTCTACTGCCTCATAGGCCTGATAGATGACTGTGTGTCATTTATGGCAGCCTATGATAATGTGTACTCTGGTTATTGATTTGAACATTGAGGTTTTTAATCCATAAGAATTTTGTAAAGATTTTTTGAATCTTTTAGTTCATAAGTAGTTTTGGTTTTATAGAAAAGTAGATTATATTGAGATCCAAGTCTGAAAAAAAAAAAAAAAAAAGAAAAAAGCTTTGTTTTTTAATAAAATGTTTGGTAGGAACTTTGATTAAGATCATAAATAGGAAGAGTCTGGACCGTGGGCAAGAGTACAGTGATAATACAGTGATAAACAAATATTTTCGTGACATTTCTGAAATAATCAAATCAGATACTTCCTTATCTGTAATCAAACCCTCATTTACTATTTTATCATCAGCTGCTAAACAAGACCTAGATCCAGACTATTCAGATCAGAAAGTCAGTCAGGAGCCTGTTTCTAATTAAACATTTTTTCAAACTTACATATCAAGCTAAAAGAAGCCAACAAAAGTGATATTCTATGGAGATACTAAACTTTATAACACACAGTAGAATAGACTGGAATCTGCTGTCAGTTACATCAATATAAATCACGAATAATGCTAATAAAGTCAACAATTAAATTCTGGACAAATACTTTCTCCTAATTTTTTCAGTTCCTGTGTCATGCTTCTGTAAATTGCAGGTATTTTCTAATGATTTACTACTGCACAATTTTTTGTGAGCCATTGCTCCATGAGTTATAATCTCTGTTTCATCACTTTCTTAAAAGTCACCTATCTTTCTTGCCTAGATTGCCCTGTAGTAGCAACTAAATTTGATGTTTAAACAGGTATGCTTGAGGAGTCATAGGTATTAAAAAGCATTATATGTCTTTGTTCATCTATTTTTTTTTCTTTCTCCTACATCTAAAATATTCTCATTTAATTTACATTGAATTTTCACTCTAGCTCATTATTTCCATTACACATCCATTAATTATAGTTAAAATGAAATCATTCAAAAGCACTCTAGCAGTGCTAAAAGTTCTGTTCAGTCCCTATATTTTCTTTTCCATTCAAACCACCAAGAAATAGAAAATAGTACAATTTACCCAACAAATGAGTAACTGAGGAAGCAGGATTTTTATAGTGCTAATTTTGTGCTGCTTTATTTTGCTTTTGTTCCTTTCCTTTTTGAAGCTTCTCAATGCTTATTTTATCAATCTTTCTTGTATATCTCAATTTGTGTGAAGGTTACTATTTAATCTAAAATATATATATATCTAAATACACTGATGTCTAAACATATATGTATGCATTGGTAATATTGTTCTGCATTTATTGACTTCTTCCCTTCCATATGGCACAGTTTAAGATTTCTCCTTCACATGACAGAACAAGCTTTGCAGAAAAACATTAACAGTCTCTGAAGGTCGTATTGACAATAGATCACCATGAGCAGAACAACAGTGGCAGTCTCTCTGTGGCTGCTGTATAATTGCTCATATTCCTCCACCTCAGTCCAAGGTTAAATTTGGCTGAGGACCTAAATATATTAAGATTTCTGTAAGGAAAGTAAATTATAACAGTACTCCACTTCCCACTTCAATTCAGCCACTTTTTCTATGGAGCAATTATTTTCCTGTGTTTGACTTCTGTTTGAAGGAGTTCTGTAAATAAAGTGAAGAAAATTTTTGTCAGGTTAAGCAGCAGAGGGAATTTTAGATAGTTTGAATGCAACAGCCTGACTTGGGTTTGGCCGGGACACAAACTTCAACGTCCCTATTCCTGCAACAGGCATCATAGTGTTTTTTTTTGTTGATTGCAAGTGGGTAAAACCTTTTAATTTCATTTTCTCTGAATGATACCAGGGAATTACAGAACAGGGACCTCTTGATATCACCTGGTCTAACACCCCCTGATCAGAGCAGGGTCAGCTAGAACAGGTTGCTCAAGGTCATGTCCAGGCAAGTTTTTAGTATCTCTGAAGATGGAGACATGACAGCCTATCTGGGAAACTTGTTACTGTTCTAGTTAATCACCCCCACAGTAAAACAGAAAGATATTCTTATGTTTAAATTGAATTGATGCTTAAATGGAATTACCTGTATTTCAGTTTGTGCCCATTGCCTCTTGTCTTGTCATGAGACACCACTGAGAAGAGTCTGGCTCTGTCTGTTTACTCCCTCCCGTTGCCGTGCGTATCAGTTGATCAGTGTGTCAATCAGCTGGGAGGCTCTGATCTGTAATAAATTTGGCCATATAATAAATTACTATCAACGCTTCTTCCATGACACATGAAAATCTCCATTCAGATCTTCCTCAAACCTGTTGGCCACCAAATTTCATAAAACGGAGATGTCACATACTCATATAAAACCCACCCCCTGTCTATTGCCATGTAGCAAAGTTACTTTCTGCTTGACCTATTCTTCATTTACTGTGTGCCTCACCTGAGGTCATTGGGACTGATTTGCAGCCACAGAGAAGTCTGAAGAAGCTGTATATTAAACAACAAAGTACGGGGTATTAACAGCAAGTGCTTTGACAGTCAGTCTTTAAACATTACAAATAAAATTAGTGGATACTGAAAATAGGGAGAAATGAATATGTATGAAGTTATCAGGAATTAAAAACTTCGAGAAAAATTAACGAGGAAATTTTGTCTTTATAGTCATGTCATGATATAAAATTTCAAGGCACACATTGACTTATGAAGAACATGAAAACACTAAACAGTAGCAATTAAGTGAGAACCATTGTCTACAGGTACTAAATGAAGAATAAATCCACTGGAGGGGACAAAGTGTTCATGCTGTGTGTAACATAATACACAAGGGAGTGAATGAGGCTGCTGAAATTTTGCCTTTACCTAAGTCTGCATCATTTTGTGTTCTTTCAGTTCCGGTTCTCTAACATTCAGTAGCTGTGACAGAAGTCAGAAGAAAGAAAGAGAAGAAAGGGACCTCGCATGAGGACATTAAATCACAAATACTAATATAGGATTGCTACAATGTTCTAGACAGAGACACAGGGAAGGTTGAGACTATAGCCTTTTACCTACCTTCAGGTTAATACTGAAATCTCTGAACTACAGAAGTAGTTGTCTGGTATGCCTAGATATTTCATCTGTCACATCTGTGATAGTTTCACTGGGCTAGCCAGGCACCAGGACACACTTTGCTATGCAATTAGTGGAAACACATAGAGCACTTAAATCTAAAAATATCAACATTCAAAAACTTAAAAGTTGACATGTTTTTATATTCTTCTGATCTCTCAGACTCCTTCATTTTTAGTTTTAGCAGGCTCTTATTACAGTTTTAATCTTCACTCCACTATATTTAAGGATCTGTCAGTGTTTCCATTGTAAGTTCCTATTTTAATGGCTTTAGAGCTCAGTTGCTATGAAAAGAAAATCAAAGAGGAAAAGAAAAAGAAAGAAAAAAAATTGTTTGAGTTTGTAGGTGAAATCTGTATTCAGTTTTATAAAGTGCTTCTGTTAGTGGATGTTGGGTTATGTTTTTAAATATGAACATGTATTTGCATGTAACAGGTATATTTTATATGCTTTCTTCATAATCATGCTGGTAGCATTCTGAAAGAATTTCAATTCTATCTAACTGTGGTATGTAACATTTATTTAAACTGAAAATTGTGCACTGTGAAGACAAAAGAAGGTATATAAGTAAACTGGATGGAAGATTACTCTGAACTGTAATTTTCAGTTTGTCTATTGGTCCCTAAGCTGCACCAACCTCAACTTCTATCCAGCAGAATTTTTTCTGCATCTGTGTGATCTGCCACACAGAGAGCATAGTATCCCAGTCTACTACCCTTCCACTTTTTGGTGAAAACAACACTATTTTTTTTCCTGGTAATAAAGAAAGATCTTCAGAATTAATCCAACTATGAGAGCAGATTATTAAACAGTTTGAAGATTTTACTTTGTGTCCCCAGTTAAATATCCAAAGAAAATGGCCACTCATGAATTTCAATTAGTTTAACAAATAGCATTTCCCACAGGCTACAAAATGAATTCTGTGGTTATATTCAAGGAAATTATCTACAAGATGCTAAATGACTTCTCCAAAATGAAACATCCTAGTCTTTCTTCCCAGGAATGGTATTCAGGACAATACTTTCTATTATTTCTCGTTAATATAGTACTTTATATACTGCTATACAGATCTTTCGGTACTTGCTGACTCTTTTTAGGGAAATAATGCTTGATTCTAATAGAGAATTGTATGTTTAGGTAACAATGCATTGAAGTATATATTATTTTAGAAAAATATTCTCTTATTCACTTGTTCAGTTGATACTTAAAGAAGTGTTCCACCATGTCTTACCAATTTTCAATTCAAATGTGATTTAATTATGTCAAAAGAGATATGCAGTTCCCTACAGTAAAGCTCCTGGCCTCCAGCTGCTTTGTCAGCAGAGTGCAAGTCTCACATAACTACTCTGTAGTATCTGTCAAACACATGTCGATGTTTTGGACCTCTTCAGGCCCCTACAGTCTAGACACTAATACTTAGGGAGCTGAGTCCCACCCTGTATGACCTTGTCTTTTGGTATTTCCATACAATTGCAATTCTTGATTTTTTTCTCACTTACTGAACTGTGAGTATCCCATATATATATATATATATCCCGTAGCCCTATAGAAAGTAAAAAGCTGAAGAATTCAGCCTTTTCAGGTTCCTAACAACCACAAAATATTTGATCTTCTGTATATTAATGTCTGCTTACACAACTCAAGTAATTATCAGTTAAGCAAACAGTTAATGAATTCTGATTCTGTCATAGAATCATATAATGGTTTGGGTTGGAAGAGACCTTCAAGATCATCTAGTTCCAACCGCCCTGCCACCAGCAGGGACACCTTCCACTCGACCATGTTGCTCAAAGCCTCATCCAACCTGGCCTTGAACACTTCCAGGGAGGGGGCATCCACAACCTCTCTGGGAAACCTGTTCCAGTGTCTGACCACCCTCACAGTAAAGAATTTCTTCCTCATATCTAATCTAAAACTACCCTCTTCCAGTTTAAAGCCATTACCCCTCATCCTATCACTACCTGCCCTTGTAAAAAGTCCCTCTTCAGCCTTCCTGCAGCCCCAACAGGTACTGGAAGGTCACTATAAGGTCTCCCTGGAGCTTTCTCTTTTCCAGGCTGAACAGCCCCAACTGTCTCAGCCTGTCCTCATAGAAGAGGTGCTCCAACCCTCTGATCATCCTGGTGGCCATTCTCTGGGCTTGTTCCAGTATGTCCATGTCCTTCTTATGTTGGGGGCACCAGAGCTGGACACAGTACTCCAGTTGGAATCTCACAAGAGTGGAGTAGAGGGGCAGAATCATCTCCCTCAACCTTCTGGCCACACTTCTCTTGATGCAGCCCAGAATACAGTTGGCCTTCTGGGCTGCGAGCTCACATTGCCGGCTCAAGTTGAGCTCTTCATCCACCAGTACCCCAAGTCCTCCTCAGTGCTGCTCTCAATCCATTCTCTGCCCAGTCTGTATTTGTGCTTGGGGGTTCCTCAACTCAGGTGCAGGACCTTGCACTTGGCCTTGTTGAACACCTCTCAAACCTGTCAAGGTCCCTCTGAATGGCATCACCTCCCTCCAGCATGTCAACCACACCACTCAGCTTGGTGTCATCAGCAAACTTGCTGAGGGTGCACTCAATCCCACTGTCCATATCACTAACAAAGATGTTGAAGAACACTGGTCCCAATACCGAACCTTGAGGGACTCCACTCGTTACCAGTTTCTACTTGGACTTTGAGCTGTTGACCACAACTCTTTGAGTGCGACCATCCAGCTAATTTCTTATCCACTGATTGGTCCATGAATCTAGTCCATGTCTCTCCAACTTAGAGACAAGTATGTTTTATGGGAACTATGATTCATCTCTCTATTGTTATAAACAGCTGCCTGTTTGTGCACAACACAGGGAAAATATGACAAGTTATCAGTAGCCTAAAGGTTTTTCTTTGCTTAAGGCTCTTCAGACTATGACTTGCAGCATAATTTGTCCTTAATAGAAATGTAATCTAAAATTCTTGGGAATTTAAACACTTAAGTTCATGCCACCAGCTGATCCCCAGATTCCCAAGTGGCACTTTAATGATCGAAAAGTAGTGAAGAGAGAAAATACTGAGGACATTAAGAAACAGAAACTTAATGACAGAAACTCTTATCTTCCTGAGAGAGTTCTGCAAGTCACTTCTTTTCAATTTTCGCATAAATCATGGTCTAATTTAGCTGTGGCAGGCTCGTAATGGGAATTAGAGATCTTATTATAAAGCAGAAAAGGGAAACAATTATAACCTTGACTAAATAGTAAAAACAAATGGCAAAATCTTCCCTTCACAAAAAAAAAAAAAAAAAGGATATTTGTTCAAAAGCAGCACTGTTTTACTGATTGTATTATATAACATGAGTTTTGATGCCACAATGATTTTGGTCATGCTTCTAACTAACTCTTAGTCTTTACTCATGTTCTTTTAGGTAGAACATGATTAAAGAAACAGTCCAGTACTCATCATGCCTGAAATCTTTCCTGCTTTGTGGACCTCAGGCAAGAGATTTGTTTTTCTGCACCTGTAGATGCAGTCAGGTCTGGTTTCAGTGACAAAGTTAAATTGCTGAAATATCCTTCCCTTTTCTCAGGCCTCTTGCTTTACAATGAAGAGATTTAGGGGTCTGATTCAGGTGAAAAATAGCTCCTTTATTTCACCTGGGCTACTTTTTTGCTAGATCATTTCCCTTGTCATTTGGTCACATTGATGCAGCCATGCATGTGCCAGAGCAGCCCAGGAAGGACTGGAGTGACTGGCCATGGTCCTCACAGCAGAGGAGTTTCCAGGACAGTCTCACATTTTCCTGCCTGTATATGCTGTACACCAGTTAGGGCAGATTTTAGGGCTGGATTTTGGTCTGCTCCAAGTAGCTGTCCTCAAGTAGTCCTTAGGCATCTTAGGAGTTTGTGCACACCAAAAGCCAATCCTGCTAGGCTGTCCACATGCTGCCACCATGTTTTAAAGCCTAACAGCATTTAACTGGATGAAAATAGTTCTGTGATAGCTGGCTTCAACGTATGGAAGGAATGTGCCTATTTAATTTCCTGGTAGAGAAATAATGACTGTTTAAGTTGTGCAGTACATGAGAGTCTTAACTCAGCCAGAATGTCTGGGTATTATCACCGAATTAATCACACGAAAGAGTGACAAGATAAATAGTTACTGTCACTCAGTGACATGTTACCATATAGCAATAAAATATTTAAAGTCTGTAGGTATCAAGTCTGTTTTTAAATTAGGAAAAAAAGGAATGTTAAAGAGGAAATTCCCAAGGGAAATTTGTGAAATGAACCCAGATTGTTTGGATTGAGAAAACTTGTCAGACTCCAAAATACACACATATAATTTGAATGTATATTTTAATTCCTAGCACTGTAAAGGGTTGAGCTGAATTTTAAGAGGTGCTCAATATTTTGTTAGTTCTACTAGTCAGCATCTATGATCTGTGTCAATACTACAAAGATCTTCTACACATGGGTTGCTAAAATTCATTTTGCACTAGGAAGCAACCTTCCAAGGGAATATTCTTCATAAATCTAAATTAGTTAGGGTGTTTTTTCAACAGATTATCAGGTATCAGGATTTAGTGATTTTTGTAGTTATATTATGAAAGTTATTATTATTAAATTTCAAAATTTAAGGGGAATTTTTGGTGCATTTGTCATCTTCTCTCACATATTCCAACATTCTCCAGTCTGTCAATCTTGAAAATCCATGTCAGTATTTATATGCTAATTGCTCCCAGAGAAGAAGTCTATGCATATCTTTAAAAAGTTGGATATGCTTTGCAGAAAATTAAATTGTATACAAAACCTTAAACAAGTTATTTGATATCTAGAAAAAAAGCATGGTGGAAACTGTCATTCTAATTAATTCTAAAAAAGAATTACATTAGTCTAGAAAACAATAAGCTACAACGAATCTGTATAGTCATGATAAAAAAATAATGACTGTCTCAAGATCAATGTTTTTGAGGCCTCTGTCTAACTTTATGAACAGATTTTAATATATGTCCATTAATTTACTATCCAATCAGCATTCTCAATGGCATATTTCTAAGCAATATATGACAATGAAACTATATTTTATCCAGCAAAAAATACTTTAGGCAAGAACAGGGGATATTTCATGTTTGCACTTTAGTATATTTTCAAGCACTGTAGAACATCAGTCTTTGCAGTTGTCAAGGTTCAGATTTGCTTCACTAAAAAACAAAAAAAAAAATAGACACTATATTTCCTTGTGAAAATTCTATACCAACTTATTCATAAGGAAAGCCAGGGTATCCCTTTATTTAGGTAATATGGCAATTAGTATCACAAATCAGTATCACGCTATTACTGATTCCGAGTTACATTCCTTGTCTTTAACACTATCAATCTCTGTTCTCCTTTGACCACAGGGTTAATTTGAAAGAACTGTAAATTAAATGTTTCTCCTTAATAAGATTGATAGGAGGCAAGAATTTTGAAGTAATTATGAAAAATGACAATATAAATGATTCATCACTTCTTGTAAATTGTAAACCCATTTACCACTGTGAAAGAAACTATTTTTATTCTGAACTTCTGTTCAGAATAAATTCTTGCTAAATCCTTTTTAAAAATTACTGCTGTCCTTTCTGTTTTTAAACTTTAACAAGTAATAGCTTCCAAGTTAAATAATATGCCATATTTATCAGATTATTAAAATATTTTGTAAAACTAACACTAATATTAATACCTGTAGCACTTCATTGGACCTGACAGGATATTATGCTTTTTAAATTCCCCTGTCACCATAGCCTGTCACCTTTGTACACAGTCATTAACGTGCTTTTTGTAGTATGCTCGTTGGCTTTTATCTCTTTGCCTATGTTCACAGCAGACATAATCAGTCTAAAGCTGGGAAATGTATAAGTTAAATTTTACCACAGTGTCATTAAATTAACTGTGCAAAAGCCATTGAAACATCCTTAAAAGATTAAAAATTTACAGTTTCTAGTTAAAAAATTGGGAAGACCTATGAGAAATTTGTGTTATTTTCATATATGAGACTCACAATGCATAAAACCCCCTCATTACGAAGTCTAATATTGTTGGAAAGTGATGATATGGTATTGTCCCAATATAATAAGGTGATATGGTATGAGAGAAGTGTGATTGTGTAGGAATCTGAAAATGCACTTTCTGAAGCTGCTAAATGTTTGATGGAGCTTCCATAAACCTTCCAGTTTTACAAAGTTCTCAAACCATAGAGCAGGAGGACCTTTCACTTCCCCCATCCCTTTTTTTTTTTTTTTTTTTTTTTTTTTTTGTAGGAACAATCTCTTTCAGCATTCTCAGATCTATGCATTGCTGATTTTTTGGCAAGAACAATTACCACGACTCAAAGGAATCTCTCTGAGACTTTTGAGTGTTTGGTGACTATTTATTAATCTTATAATTTTATCATTGTATTTTCGAAAATTCACATCATCTTCCCTTTTCTCTTAAAAATTTTCTTTATTCTTTGATATGCACAGCAGCTACACAACCCCAAGAACATCCTCTGGTTTAGTTCATTTGTCACTAGGAGGCCAAGTGACATATACTTAGTAACAATAGGGTTTTTTGTTTGCTTTTTTTTAAAAGAAACTCTTTCACCTACAGAACATTCTCTCTTCATGTTTTTGAGTTTAGAACTGAAAAGATTTTCTGTAGCTTGGCTGGAAAGTTTTCACAACCCAAAAAATAACGAGTCTTTCCTCTAAGCTTCTTGTCTAGTAAAATCAAACGCAGCTTCCCCCTCACCAAAGAATGCAAAAATAGGTTCCAGAGTACAAAAAGCCCAAACAAATCTACAAATAATCTCAGCCTATCTTGGTAATTTTTTCTCTCTCTATCTACAGAAATGAATATCCACAAATTTATTTGACTCATTAACAACTTATATAGTAAAGCACAACTTCAGAACACCTTTACTTTTCTACTTTTTTATCAGCAATTTTTTAAAGCTTCCTTTCTACATCTCTGGTACCTCTTTGATGCGACTGGATCATTATATCCTTTACTAAAAATGCCAAATCTATGTCTTTCACAGTCCTCAATCCAAAGCAATATATGTAACCATGAGGAGTTAGTTAGCAAGACTTACTATAAACACCACTTTTTTTCATTAATCTTTTCTTTATATTCCTTTTCTTTCTTCTGTTTTGTATTGTTCTATTACATTGCAATGAAGCATGACTGTTACAGAATAACTGAGACTGGATAGGATTTCTAGAAAACATCTAGTCCAACACTCCCTTCAAAACAGGACTAACTGCATAAGGTTCCGCAGGACTTTGTTCAGTCCAGTCAGTCTTGAATATCTCCATGGATGGATATTCTACAACTTCTCTGGTCAACTTGTTCCAGTATTTGGACACCTTCATGGTATTGTTTTAGTCAGATATTCTAATTTTTGTCTGTTACCTCTTATTCTATGCATCTTCAAGTCCAGCTCTGTCTTCCTGACACTAACAGGCAGATATAGACAGAAAAAAAGATCTACCCTTAGCCTTCTTTTCTCCAGGATGAAACAAAGAATATTTCTCAGCCTCTACTCATTTGTCATGTGCTTCCACCCCATGACCGTCTCTGTGGCTCTCTTCTGGACTCACTCCAGTATGCCAATGTTCTTCTTGTACTCGGTGCCCCAGATACAATCCCAAAATAAAAAGTGCCAAACAGAGGGGAAGAATTGCCTCTCTCAATCTGCCAGGTGCATTTTCACTAATGCAGCTCAGAAGGTGGTTGACCTTCTTTACTGTAAGGACACATTGCTAACTCATATTCAGCTTGATGTAACCCAGGACCCCAGGTTCTTCTCTGGAGACCTGCTTTTATCTAGTCATATTGAATCTGTATTTGTGCACAGACTTATTCTTTACAGATTTAAAACTTTACTAAATATCCCGAGGTTTATCGCAGCCAATTTCTCCACCTGATGAGGTCCATCTGAATATCAGCCCTGCTGTACAGGATATCTATCACATCCTCAACTTGGTGTCATCTGTGAACCTGCTGAGCGCAGTCTTTGCCACTGTACAGGCTGTTACAAGACCAGTAAACAGCCCCTCTGTAAATCCCTGGTGGATGTTAACTAGCAACCAGCCACCAGATGAAATTTATGTCATTGATTACAGATTTTTGAAACAGACAATGCAAACAATTCATTCCTCCCACACACCCAAAGAAGACCCTAGTAGTAATCACCTACCTTTTCCTCTTTACACAAACACTTGGTCCAAGGTCAGCTGATTTTGATGCCTTGGTCTTTCTCATCCTCAGCTGTTCCCAGGGCACTATGCCTGTCCTGGTGTTGCAGATATACAGGTGTAAACAGTCTACAGATTGAGATCTAGGAAGAGTGCTGTTGCCTGAAGTCATGCTTTTCCAGTCTCACCCATCTTAAGAGTTTCTACCTACTGTTCCTTTAAGTATAGTGTCTAGCTGATGCTTAATTCTTATTTCATGTAGCTTGGGCTTTTGTCTCTTCAGGGTCTGTGAGAAGACCCTATCAATCTCCTGTCTATCCTCCCTGATGTCTCACAGTCTGCATGCACCGCTGCACTAACAACTGTCAGGTCTCTGTTATTGGCACTCCAGCCTGACAGTTACATGGCTGCCCCTCAAGCACGAGCTGAAGAGGTGGTCAGGTCACTTCTTCGCAGCAGTCAGCTAAAGACAGAAAGCACAAACTGCCCTTAACCAGAAAATAGCCAATAGAAGCCTTCTGTTAGCTGAGAGGAGCAAAAGTCTCCAGAAGACCACCCTCATCAGCAATGACAAGCCACCAGAAGCTGCCAGAAAGAGCTCTCAAAAAAGATGGGAACTGCAGCAGTAACAGTTCCCACTTGCTGTGCTTTGGGAATTGTGTTTGCTCTATAGCTGATTTTTTCTTTGTCTATTTGTATTTTTTTCATCTGGGATGGGAACATACTCTCAACTTACTTTTTTCTCAAGACTTTCCTTATCACTTCATTTCATGTCCACCTTATATTTCTAAAGAAAAGTTAAAAAAAAAAACACATTACCTTTTATAATTACCCTGCATTATAATTCCAAGTAAAACTAAGACTAAGACAATTGTTCCATCAGGGAAGAGAGGAAAGAATCTCTTTATAAAAAGAGAAAAAAAAACCAAAACAAACGAGAAATAGCTCAGTACTTGCAGAGGGTTTCACACCTTCAATAAATGTTTGACCTGAATCTTGAATCTGCATCAATTGGTAAATGGACATGGACTGAGGTTTGTGCAGAGTAGTGGCTCCTCTGCAGCAGGCTGATGGAAGAGCCAAACAAGACTGTAGGACATGAAGACTCAAAACCCTGCACTGCAACAACAATGACATTGATCACCCTGGACTTCTCTTTTCATATATGGTTTAATAATCAGTGACTCACTTGTGGGTCCAGTTGTTCTTCTCCATCCCAAAATTTTCCTTTCTGCATAAAGTTTACCTTTGGATGAATAGCATTTTTTGGATTTTAAAAGCGTTGAACTGAAGAAAACAGGGCATTTCTTTGAAGGTCTCTATTTGCTCTGAAGCTCAAAACCTACTGTGGTTGTTTTAATAATCTAAATAATAAACATAATTTAGATGTTAAAAATCTTCTTTTAGAGTCTGTATGGATAGGTCTAATTTTCTTTACAAAATAAAAGCAGCCTATGTTCTCATTGAAAAGCGAGACAAGGTGCCAAAGACATGTTTGTGTGCTGCTAACAGATATGTTGAAAATAGCATACTATTTAACACAGAGAATCTTTTACAACTCAGAAAGTTAAATCACTTATATTGTAAGCAAACTTTCCAATAAATAAAGCTATAAAAATATTAACATTAATGTACCTCTAATTTACCTTGGATCTTAGGTGAATTAAGGAGACATTATGCTGAACAGTTCAGATTTTATAACTGACATATCTGTAGCTGCAGATGAATCTTTCTCAGCCTATCTCCTTGTTCTAGCATTTCTCCTCATTCTTATTTCATGCATCAGTAAGCTCTGAAAAATCCATGTCTCGGAGCACACCATGCACTAATTTTTCTATGACAACTTTGTAATGGGAATTACAATACTTATATTTTTTTTCCTAGGTAAAGACAAGGGAAGCAAGACTTTCTGTGTTTACATTGCTTGTGTTATATGACAACAGAGATGCTTTTTTGCACTGTGAGTTCTTGGTTTTAAACAACAGCACCGTATGCATTATCTCTGTACTGAATATCCTTCAGGTGAAAAGTCGTATTTGTGGGGACTTAAAATTCCTAGTACTTCAAGACCTAAATGCAGCATTCAGAAAAGTATATCAGTTGAAGTTTTTATCACCATGTTCCCCTTAGGGGTGATTCATTTTGTCTTGCATCAGTTTTTCAACACTTACTCACATTCACATGCAAGGCACAGAGTATTATTGTAGTTATGCTTTTGTGTTTTGTTTGGGGTTTTCATTCTGTTTCCCTTTTCAGGATCAAGGCCAATACGCTTCTTTATTGTCCACTGAATACGCACTCAGGGATATCATACATCCTCTTCAATATTCCATTAATACACAGTGGTCTCTAAACTCTAATGTCAGCTTAAAAGACTCATGTGATTCAGACTGTTGAATTTAAGCACATGTGCTTTTTCCTTTAAGACATGATTCCTGCTTGATGTTTGACCTCTGCATTATGGCCCAACTGCGCTTTCATGTGACACTCAGATAAAAGCATATACCAGAAGTATACCAGATTTTATATTTAAGAGAATCCCTTGTGTCTAATGCAAACTCCTATAAAAATAAATACTTGCAACCAGAGCAGTAAATGAATCCTTGTTTATTAAAATTCATTTATTCCTTAGCTAGGGGTTTCCTCTTCTGTTGAGTGTAATTTGCCTTATGATATTAATGCAAAAATTGTCACTGCATAAATATAATATTGAAACAAACTAATTCAGACACTTCCAACAGGACCCCAGAGTGCAGAGAACTGTGTAAAAAAACTGACTGTACATAGGTCAGATAATAAAACTGGGAACACTGTTCATGTGCGGATCGTATTAACTTATAATTCTGTAATTAGGCCATTTTAGTTTAACTACTATTTGTCTAATACTATTTACTTGTAAGTGTGTATTGTTTTTTATGGTTTTGTTGGGTTTTGTTTTTTTAATGTAGATAATTTGCTTTCAGGAAAGTAGTATCATTTCAGGAAATAAGATTTATTATAAAAAAAAAAAAAACAACCTTATACCAAGGCATTGGAATTATACCCACACATTGCGGCAGATGAAATGTGGATGCCCCCCCCGGGAAGTGTTTAAGGCCAGGCTGGATGAGGCTTTGAGCAACCTGGTCTAGTGGAAGGTGTCCCTGCTGATGGCAGGGGGGGTGTAACTACATGATCTTTAAGGTCCCTTCCAACCCAAACCATTCTATGATTCTATGACCAACACTGAGATGTCTTCAGGCACCAGGCATCAGCAATTTATTGAAGCTTTGCACTGCTTATATACCCTTTTTTCCTTCAGCACACCCCAAGCATGCATCATTCTTTCACTTTTGGTTCATTACCCCTTATCACCCACACAGTGAACATGCGCCTAAACAATTGACATGATTGGATAATTCCACCTGTTCACAAGCCGTTCTTTTACTTCTGACTGGTTACTGATTACAGCACACAATTATCCCTTATCTTGTCTCATACACATTCTTGCTTGTTAGTCCTCTTTGGTTTATTTTCATTTTATCTTCACTCAAGGTCAGGAATTAATTGCTCAAGGCTAAATCCTCCTGCAGCTTTGGCTCTTAAAGAACCAACAACACATGTGAATTATTGTGGCCCTTTTTTTTTATGACAGTTGTGTGGCATTTACTGTACTGTCATTCACACAGCTTTGTGAACACATAAAAAGCATATTGCCTATATTCAAAAGTCTTGAACTTGTGGCACCATACTCTCATCCTGTCATCCGTTTGGTCTCCAAATGCTTGATTGCATGAATGGCAATGGCCTACCAATAGGTAGCTCTACCTTGCTGGTAGCTCCTCTCCAGATTACTGCAGAGAGGGAGTCCTATTCCTCTTTTCAGGTCATCAGTTTTGTAAATACACAAAAAAGATATGTCATCTGATTTTATTTTCAGACAACTAGTCTTCAGTTGCTTTTCTTTGCATGGACAATAAGTTTCTTTACAGAGCCAGACATGTTCCGTAGTAGTACATATGGTTAACTTCTCAGTGATGTGAGGTCAGCTGAGAAAAGCCAAAGGATAACTTTGCATTATTATCTCATACACTGTGAGGGCTCTTTTATTCAGAGTAACACTTGGATTCATTCTGTTCAACATAAATCTAAGGACATTGATTGAGAAAGTGCTGTAGTTCAGAGACTTAATTTTGTCTTCCTTTCAAATGACCCAAAGAGCTGTTCTTTCTCCCTGCTTTAACTCCCTATGGAATATATCATTTAGTCTTCATAGAATCATAGAATCATAAAATAGTTTGGTTCGAAAAGACCATTACAGTCATCTAGTCTAACCATAAACCTAGCATTGCCAAGTTCACCACTAAAGCATGTCCCCAGCTACCACATCTACACATCCTTTAAATACCTTCAGGGATGGTGACTCCACCACTTCCCTGGGCAACCTATTCCCCTACTTGTCAACTCTTTCAGTGAATAATTTTTTCCTAGTATCCAAACTAAACCCCACCTGGTGCAACTTAAGGCCATTCCCTCTTGTCCTGTCACTTATTTGGGAGAAAAGACCAACACCCACCTCACTACAACCTACTTTCAGGTAGAGAGCAATAAGGTCTTCCCTCAGCCTCCTCTTCTCCAGACTAAACAATCTCAGTTCCCTCAGCTGCTCCTCATAAGACTTGCTCTCCAGGCTCTTCACCAGCTTCGTTGCCCTTCTTTGCACACACTCCAGCAACTCAATGTCCTTCCTGTAGTAAGGGGCCCAAAACTCAACACAGTACTCAAGGTGCTTGAGATACAAATTCCTTATAATTTTTTGCGCTGTTGACTTAATAAAAATCAGTTTTCTCTACATTCAGGTCCTTTGTCCAGCAAGCAGCTTCCCAAGGTTTCATCTGTAATCAAGTCACTAAGCTTCTGCCTTTGCTCCCAAGTCCTGTATACAGAATGATCGAGATAGTGAGAAAAAATGTTGAAAAAAGTCAGTTGTCTACCATGTTCAGGAATAACTACATTAGCCATGATTAGTATTTATTATTCAATCCACACTATAGTCTCCAACTGTGACGTGATTTTGGGAAGCATTTGCTTCTTTGCTAATATTTCAAAGATGTCTGCCCAAAAGCAAATCTGATTTTTCCTGCAACTGTTTCAGACTTACAGCCTTCCTTAACTGATCAAAGTGAAAGAAATTACCTCTAGGAAGTTTATTATTCATGTCTAATATTTTCAGTATGTACATATTACCATAACATAACTCCGACAAATTTCTCTCTGTTTGGGGCTTCCCAGTAGTTCTTGACAGTCTGGACTATGTTGTGAGCACAATAACAACAGATCAGACCTTATTACAACAAGAAGACTACAGACAGACAGACTGCCCCACCAGCCCCATCTGAGAAGTGCTTGTGTAAGAGAATGGCTGGAGGGTGGACTGAAGAAGGATTTGAAGGGAAGTACACTCTGGACACAGATAGTTACATTAAAATTCTATGTAACTTTTATGTGGAAAACAAAACAAAATCAGTCATATAACTGCCTAAAGTAGAGGAAAGTATCAAAACTATATAATTAATTGTGCCTTTAAAGCATCTTAAAAAAAAAAAAAAAAGGTAAAACTGTTAACATCTATTGAACTAGCTAAGCCTTCACTATAGGACAAAATTAACAGTTTAATTACAGAAGCGACTGAAGCATTTCATTGGTAATATTACAAGCAGTAAAGTTTGCATTCACATTTCCACAATGCACATTTCAAGCAAAAAATGGAGGAAAAGGTAAAAGAATGTTGAGATTGATCAAGAATAGCTCATCTAACAAAAGAAGTGGCTCTTCAGTGAACACAAAGTGCAGGAAAATGTACTCTGCTTTAAAGCTCTCAATTCTGGGCTTCAGAAGCAGCTTCCTTTCTCCTTAAATGCTGAAGACAGGAACTTCTTTTTCTAGATTGTGGCTTAATGTTCTTTACCACAATGTTGAAACCTTGCTAGGAAAAAAGAAACACCTGCCATGCTTTTAATGGACATTCTAGAAGCTTAGAAATTTCTCTGCAGCTGCTATTGTTCTCATAGCAGGGTGATTGAAAAGAGGAATATTGATGCCCCAGGTTCTTAACAGCACTCCATGGAGCTCTGCGGTAGATTGCTCTGCCGCATTATTATCCATGTACTGATAAGTTGGATTTTGCACTTAGCAAGTGGAGGATTTTGATCAATTGGAAGGATTCTACACAAGGGAGTCTGTGGATAGGCATTAAACTTACTGAAGCAACTAAAAAAAGTCTTAAGGAGTCTTGACAAATTACAAGCTGCTGCTCTTGTCACATTCTTAGCAGTAAACTGACCGTGAGCAAAGAACTGCCATCAGAGAAGGCAAAAACGAGAAACTGTTAAAGCACTGCAAACTGACACCTTTTTCATTTTGTAGCAAATATCAGTTTTCCATTAAAAGATTCACTGGCTCTGCCCAAAATATGATGAAGAAACTGAAATATCTGACTGAATATTATCCAAGCTGCCCAAGCATTTAAAACTGTCCCAGAGGATTTCTATCCCAGCTCTATATAGGGAAAAAATGTTATATTTCAATGAATGCAAATTATTCAAAGTAATGAGAGAAAGATCAAAGAAGGTGAAATACTGAATTCAGGTAAAATCAAAGGATACCAAATGTTGAACAGGCACCTTGCTTGTCATTTCATGGACTCATTAATTTTTAACCAAAAGATATCAGAATATAACCTGACTGATCTATATATAGTCCTTTTAATTCATCTATTAATATATTAATTGAGATCAAGAATTTCATAAATGTCTATTTCATAATCCAAAGACAGAAAAAAGAATGGAAAGGAAAGGAACAAATAAAATTGCATGTGTCATTTCCTAGGAATTTTTGTTGTAACAAAACAGATTGTTGGTTTTTGTTGTTGTTTGTCAGCTACCAAAAATGTGTAAATAACACAATTAATGTGAATGTTGTCCTTGCATCCATTGTGCTAAGCACCGCTCAAGCACATGCAGTTCCCAGGTGAGGGTGTGAGTTGGTACAACAAATGATGCTTATGTAAGTAGGTTTCATTCCTTGTTGAAGAATTGCAATTCATTATTTAAATACCAGAAGTCAAAATGAAAAGCTTATGTTTTCCATGTAGAAAAGCTGGCACAGGCAGTTTGTCCCAGGACATGTTGCTTGTCATGAGCCACAAACACAGAATAATAAAAGACTTTGAAGTATTATTAGTGGTATTAGTGAGACTGCTACTCAATATGACACATGAAAACAATAGAAATATTTTCTCTGACGCATGCTGAAGCTCTCGTCAGATCCTCTCTAAATGCTAATCATTGTCCGTAAAAGAGTGTAGGATTTGTTATGTGAGATAATATAAGCACATTTCTTGGTTAAACGTATAATCCAGGAAAAGTATACTTTAATCTGATTTGTAAACCTTCATCTATACTCTAATTTTCTACTGCAAGAGAAAAATTACTTCTGCTTGTTTATAAATAGCAGCTTGAAAAACTGTTCGCTTAATTAAACATCCACTGACTGATCTGATCACTCTGGTATATCTTCATAGTTTGTGATTTATAGGCAGGCAAAGGGTCATGGGAGTCATTTACCACATTAATGGTGATGTATGAGAACAGTCATTTTAGTCTGCAACATTTTATTAAAAATCTTCAGGTGCAGGTTGTAACTATGATGCAGGTTTGTTATCTATCTGCCTCTGTGTGTGTTGCGTCTAAAAAACAATACAAAGCTTTGATTTTGGTGGATGAGATCTAAGGCCAAATTATGCCCTGAGAAACAGATGGTGTGTGAATGGGAGAGGTGTGAAATGAGCTGGCAGAAAAATGAGGCTGTAACTCAGACTGTGTGGTACCCGGGATTGAGTCATGCAATGTTTCTGCTTTCAAACCAGAAACCCAGAAGCAAATGAAACTCATAGATGTTTTACAGTACACAAACCCCTAAATTGGCCAGTTATGTCCCTGGTCACAAGACTTCTAGTCTTTTGTGTCTCCACTAAACCAATTCAGTGACACTGTCTACTACCTGGCATTTTATAATGTTGTTAGTCTTCCCTTCCTCATCTCTTTTACCAATTTCTCACATTCTCAGCTGTCATTCCCTTGTTTTACAAGTGTATGTGTTTTCTGTCACTTGAAAAGCCATTTCAAAAGCTGGGCTCTTGATTTGTAGCACAGCTAACTAAGGAAGTTCGTTACTAATAGCTTCTCAACTAGACTTAGTGCTTTTGGTAGCTCTCTTTACAATGCTTTCTTCTCACCCCCTTTCTTCTTCAAGATAACATAGGTAACTAAATTTATTGACACTTGTGTCGGGCAGAAGAGACTGCATGTGTAATGCATCACACAAGAAAAGCCAGAGGGAGTTTATTGACCTGTACCATCCCTGCATGCAATTCAGTAACACAAGTTTCCACACTGTGTTTTGAGATGCTTTCATGAGCATTGGATGTTGTAGCTAGTACCACCTAATTTTCCTTGACTCCAGTGTCTCTCTCGCGCCCTCTGCTCCTGTGCACAATACAAATTTCCCCCCTCTCCATCATTTTTTTGTTGTTGTTGTTGTTTTTCTCCATTTCAGTTATCTTGGACTAAATGCCTTGTCTCGTAAGTGTCCCTTATGCATTCATAAACACTATAAATTAAAAAAAAACACATTTCAACAAATATCACAGGATGTAAAAAAACCCAGTAGTTTTTACTGATAGAATACCTATGTGAGCAATGTAAAATCCGGACTAAAATATGGTACAACAATTGTTTTAATCAAAAATGCTAGGCACATTATATATATATATACACACACTTATACATATCTTATGCTTACATATATAGATATACTTTTTTCCATTTCCTGATTTAATTATTAGTAAGGATCAGAATCAAAACACCTGATGTGTGTGTGTGTGTGTACGCATATACTTTTTCCCATTTCCAGTTTTAAATATTAGTAAGGATCAGAAACAAAAGTCTATGAAAACCAGAAAGTGCACCGGATTCATTGTCATATCCACTGTTAGCCCAGCTTTTCATTCAGATGTTATGTGGCCCTATCATAAAGATTTGAGTGTCTTCGTGTGTTTTACACAACTATTCAGCAGCAGCAGCAACAACTTCTTGATTGTATCCCCCTCAGTCTCTGACCAGACTGCAGGAGAGTGTCCATGGAGGAGCAGATGTATTGAGCAGGAATCTCATGAGCCTAACGGTCACCACTACTCCTGTGCAGGCGTGACTTTGACAGCATGGGAACTGCCATGTCTCTGACTATGGTGTGGCCTCAGACTCCACTTTGGACAAAACAGGTCTTACTTTCCTTTTCTCAGCAGAGACTGAGAGTTTGAGATACACCAGGCTCTAGCAATCCAGAAAATGGGTTATTTTTCTAAGCCAATCATTTGGTCTTTTGGTTAGCAATAAAATAAGAGCTGGTCAGAGTGTTGCACTCAGCCCAAAATACCCATCCAAGATGAGTGATGTGAATTGTCCCCTGATATGCTTACTTCTGTCAGTTCTTTATAGGGACAGAGAAGGAAACACATAGTTTAGACAAGACCCAACAGTCTTAAGTAGCTGTGATAAGACAAATCTCATCTTCAGGACCTCACCACCAAATGCAGTTTTCTGTGAGAATAAATCCACATAGAGTCTTGGGCACAGACCTAAGACCTTTCTATTTGAAGACTATTCCAAATTGTAGTGACTTTCCTGCCCCAATTACTCAGATATACCTTCACTTTCATGGCTGCAAGCTTACAGAGTCAGATTTATTCACTCCCTAATACGATGTTCTTCTTCCCGCTGTAGTTATAGTAGAGTATGGGCACTTTTCTAGAGTTCTGCTTTCCTCTCTTTCTCTCTTCCAGTTTTAATTTAGCTTCAGAGAAAGGAAGAAGCAAAGCTCTGATGTATTGGATATTCAGACAGATCTTTGAAACAGTGGAAACTGATATATTTCACCAACATTTTTAGTATGGAAAGTCTCACATTACAGTGAAAACAACATTGCTGTGACTTGTGTCATGTGTGTTGCAATTTCATTGTCCTTGGGACTTTACAGATGTTAACTGTGTCCAATCTTTTTTCTAAGATTTAGGAAAACATACCACACTGTTTCTGTTATTGGAGTGTTATGGTTTTGTAGGGATTTTTATAGGATAGCAATTTTTCTGACCTTTGAACTGACTGTTTTATATTATTTAATAAATTAATACTTTTTAATGACAAGGAATAATATTGAAAAACATCCATACATATTTACATACCATATCTTTAATATATACAGTTTCTAACATTTAAGATCCTTAAATATTTGTTCATATAAGATTTTTTTTTTCTATGCACTTGCAAGTATAAATCAATATTTATTTACCTGCACTGAAGCTTCTCTCTGTGCAATACAGAGTTCAGGTTATTTTAATGTCTGTTAGCTGTATTATCTCTAATCTTAAACACAGGAAGTATAAACATCAGATACAACAAAATTATTTAGTATAAATCTCTTACTAAAAATGACACTTTAATATAGTTTGAGAAGAGACCTTCAAACGGATTTTAGATTTTAGAATGAAAACTCTGCCAAAGGATGTACCGATTTCTTTCTGACATTTATTTTCTGATATTTTTTGACATTTCACTATAAACAAAATACTTTTTTGTTTTTACTTTCTATTCTGCTTTTCTCCACTCATGGCAGATAGCTAATGCCTGATTTATAGCAATTTATTTTAATTAATTCTGGACACCTGCAACCTGTAATTGATTTGGCACTGATATAAATTTCCTGACTCCAATCCAGCTATTACACTGCTTTCAATCATATTCAACTTCTCCTTTGGATATGGAAACATGCCTTAGATTGAATTAATGGATGTTGTTGTTGTTGTTTTAGCTTATTTTTATTTATATTCTCTTCCCTCTGTTAATACTAAGGACTGTATATAACCTCAAGATAAAATTGTGCCAAAAATTTGCACTACCATTATCCCAGTTAAGTGGAGATTGAGTACCTACAGATTGAAACAGAATGCAAATATGTTTATTTAAGGGTTCAGAATACCTTTATTCTAATTTAGAGATTGTTTTTCTTCTAGATACTGAGCCAAGTTCATCAACAAAGAATCACAGGCTGCTGGACTTTAAAGAAAAAAATATCTTTTTGCTCAAAATAGCTTTTATTTTAATTGGCATTTGTTAAAATGAGAATATTTTCATGGCACTTATACCTTCTTCCAATTATCTTCAAGTTTCCTCCTACGTTACCAGATTCAGGCTCAATATGTTTAATTTCCTCATTTTTCTAATTAGAATAGGATAGATATCCAAGATGTTGAACTGTACAGTACTGATCTTTAGCATGAAAAAAAGGTAATGTGACCTCCATTTGGAGTAATGAGGATAAGGTCTCTGTAAGATCACTGACTTCAACAATTACTGAAGGAGCACATAGCAGAAATCATCTGGTTCCTCTGTCAACCACATTCAGAAGGACCAAAAAATACAAAACTAATTAGAAGTGCCACAGAACTGTCTTCTAAGAAGCTTAATCCTTAAACTCCAGTGAATCTCCTCTTACATGGTATATACAGGAATACAGGAAGCAGAACAGTAATTTGCATTAAAAACTTTAAGATATAAGAAATCCTCATCCATGTGTATTACAACACTAAATACCTGCAATAAATGTATGTTAACAACAAAAAATGTTTTCTGTACATTCTGGGGCAAATACTGGAGTATTTATTAAGGGGTACATATTATTTATATATGTACTATATATACACTATTCTGTATATACTTATAAATTATAACATATTTTATAATTATATATAATAAATATGCATATTAATTTATACATCTTAAATTTGCATCTATAAATAACATATAATGCATAAGTTATTATATGCATCTAATAATGGGCTTTTATTTCTTCCTACTGTAACAGAGGAGATGCATGTACTATTTTTGGTAAATACCATCAAGATTTCTTTTTTTCTTTTTTTGTGTAGTTGAACGAGCAATACACAGCACATACAGAATAACTACCTAATTATTTCAGGCAACACCATGCTCCTTTACTTGTCTTCATTTTACACTAATCATAGAGAACAGTTTTAAAATGAAAACAACAAAAAATTAGTAAACCAAGTATACACTAGATTAGGTATTGCTGAAATGCCCTGTGCCAATCAGAAAGTATCTTCCTATGGCAAGAATCACTGAGATTGTTTGATAATCCCTTAACGGATGGGAGGAAGTATGTACCTTTCTACTAGTTTCAGGGATTTGGACACAGATAATCATTCTAAAGTTAGGAACAGAACTCCAGCTAAGGAAAGATGTAAATTCACTTTGTTTTTATGTGTCTCTGAATATTTTCAGTTCTTTTTTTGGAACCTTGACCTTTCAAGAGTCTTTTATCATTGTTTTTTGTTCAATACATATCATATTCTAATATTTCAGTTCAGTAGAGATCAAAACTTCTGGATAACCATTTGAAACAGTCTTAATTTTTTTGAGTTTTAAATAAAAGCTATAATAGGAGTTGTAAATGCAGTAAATAAACTTAGAATTGGTTAACATATTAGCCCAAAATCTGTCTGCTCATTTATCTTCTGAAAAGCACAAAATCTCCTTCTGTAGCTTGTGGACCCTGGACTGTTATGAATTATTACAAGAAGCTTATTAGAGAACAAAATTGAGCACTCTAAGTAGCAGCATTCTTGAGGCAATAATCCTTACATTTTCTGTTCTCATATTGTTGGCAAACCACTGGCGTTGCCTTCCAAGTACAATTTTGTTACAGTGACAAATTGATGGGGTTTTTTTGTTTGTTTGTTTTTTCCCTGATTATCTTTCCTGTATTTCCAACCCTGGAAATAGCATGACCAAAATTTCTTGTTTGTCCTCTGACCCACTTGTAAGAGACCACTGCACAGCATGTTCCAGAGCAGCACACTTGTGCTCCTTAAGCACACTTCTCAGGGCAAGTAAGCAAGTTAAAACTTGTTTTGTCCAGGCGGTCTTCTCATGGTTCATTATCTCCCTTGATGCTTTTGACTGATGGGAGATTTCCCGTGTATGGTGAGCCTGTAGGCAGTTCTTACTCTTACAAACATGGAAAACTGCACTAATCTCATGCATTTGATGCTTCAGTTCAGCATATACTGAGGGAAACTGTCTGTGAACCTTGTCTCTTCCTTTCTTACAGCGTACAGATATCTTTAAGAATCTCTGGAAAAAAAAATGTTTTCAAGTGTCAAGAAAAATACTTTGCTCCAGAATGGCATAGTTCTGTGGCAGAGGAGGTGGAGTGCTCAGTGTCATCTGAACCCATCATGGCTCATCATGTACAATCAAGAGAAAATTTTACATTTTTTACTAAGCACTTGCATTGTTACAAATGACATGGATGCAAATGCACATAAAGGCAATAGACTTCAATAGCTGTAGTATTTTCATATCAACAACAGAGAATAGAGTGTATGCTATACATTCTAACTTTCCCTTCTGGATTTTACATTCTGCTTTTCCTCCTGTATCAGTGATGATTTCTGCCCAAGATAGAAGTGATATATACTCTTAGAAAGTTTATATATAGCACATGATGGATGCCATCAAACTATGTATAGTAAATAGAGATAACTGGAAAAGATTAAATATTTATCTTGAAAACTATCAATTCCTTAATGGCTTAAGGTTTCTTATTGAACAAAAAAGAAATGCAGCCAACTGTTTTTTGTCAATGGAATCCTTCTTGACAAGTAAATATAGTACTTTTTAAAGGCATTTGTTTGTTTTGTTTTGTTTTTTTCCAAATGTCAGTAACTTGCAATATTAACTTATTGTTGGCTTGGATTGTCAACAGTGTTAGGATCTTTTCTTGTAATCTATTTTTCTCATAAACCATTAAAGTCCCTTTGAAAGACAAAGAAAACATATATAAGAAGGTCACATTCAGTTAAACAGTATTCTAATACTACATCTCCTGCCTATATAAATTTTTGTTTCAGTCAGAAGTTAAATAGTTGATTCCACTGAGATGAGAATGAAATACGTTCCATGAATACCTGAATGTATAATCTTTCCTTTAAATGTTGTATATGTTCTCACTATGTAACTGTAAGAACCTTCCACAATGTCTATAAGAAGGAGTAGGCACAACTGTATTATCCTCCTATCAGTCAGAAAACCTACAATTGCTTTGTCATGTAGTATCAGATATTAATGTCCAGGCCTGGTATAAATACAGTTCTAATGTCTTCATCTCAATCCAAAATAGGGTTAAGGCTGAGTTTAGCCTTCAGATTTGTTGTTGATGTTTTTGTTGTAGTGAAATGGCTTTGCCGGTTGTCAAAAAAGATTTCCTTTTTCTATTTTTTAATTAGATATATTTGTTTTTTTCTTTATAACCGAATACTAGGTAGCCCAATGTTCAACAATTTTTAGCATATTATACATTCATGAAAGAAGGTAACACATGCTGACATCAAATATAGTTACTGTGCTGAGTATTGTATTGTGATTTACTGCAAAGACAAATAGAACAAAGAGCTTTTATCAGCTCAGTCCAGATCTGCTTTTCTGGTAATTCAAAATATCGAACAAATCTTGCTGTACTCTACTTTGTAACATATCAAAGGAGCTATTTACTTTCCACAGAGATAGCAACTATCAGATCCAAGGAATTATAATTTCTGCTACCTCAGGACAGGTTCTACAATAGCTTGATGCATTCTGTATCGTAAATCCAATGGCAATAGACAGAAAAGAGGAATCTTCCACATTCATGGAAACGTGAAAGGAGCAACTTGCTTTTTCACATGCTTCACATCACTTCCAGGGGATGATTCATTTCAAACAAGAAGCTGAATAGTTGGAATAATGTCTCCTTAACACTAAATGGTCTTAAGTTTCTTCTTTTATGAAGTGTGTTGCTGGATGCAGTGCAACATCTAATGGCGGCCAAACATATGCTCCTTTGTCAATGCTAGTGAGAAGAGCCAAAAAGAACACAATAACTGAATCTTTCTTAGTTTTATAGAGGTTAGAACTGTAATAGGCAGCTGGATAATCTAGTCCGAATTACTTTACACTTCAGATCCTCAGTAATTCCCTGCCAAACAGCGTGTTTGACTACAGCATGTCTTCTTTTAAAAAGGAAACAAATTTGATACAAATACATAAAAAGATGGGAAACCATCTCTTCCCTTGGTAGTTTTGGGGATATTCTTCTAGCAACTAATCTCTCTCACAGTTTGAAATGTATTCTTCTAATTTTGTTTGTCTATAGCTTTCTGCTATTTGCACTTTTAATCCCTTTACTTTCTAGGTTATGAAGCCCTTTGGGACCTAGCATTCTCTTGTCCCAAAAAGGTTTATGAAATAAGTGTTTTAAAATAACCAAAGAGATGGAACTCTAAGTTTTTCAATATATAATGCTTTCCTTAGCTCTTGAGTCACTTGAAAATTTTTTTCTGAATTTTTTTTAAAAATTATATCTTTTTACAATATAATGTAGAAGCATAAAATTTATGCAGTGTCAGTCTCATAAGTGTGACCTGTCAAAGTAAAATCACCACTTTCTTATTTCTCTACCTAAATATCCTGTGACTCCAAAAAGAGTCAGCAAAATTCAGAC
The DNA here is from genome assembly GCF_000700745.2 of Antrostomus carolinensis. Lineage (NCBI taxonomy): Eukaryota > Metazoa > Chordata > Aves > Caprimulgiformes > Caprimulgidae > Antrostomus > Antrostomus carolinensis. The sequence continues at coordinate 58,248 of NW_010330643.1, forward strand.
ATAAGGAAAGAATTAATCATCATTTTGGAGGAGCTCTGCATTCCGCAGCAGCAGTACTACAAATTCAGTCTTGTTTTGTTCAAGACTATACTTCCAACTTCTCTAGCGAACTCCTAGTTACTCTTTAAGGGTTGTACTATAGTGCCACAGAGGATTGCCGTCCAAATGAGAATGGAGAGCTGTGTGAAGCTGTACCTTGCCGCATGATGTAGGAGAGAACATCATGCACTGGTGAGTCATATTAACAGATTAGGAGTAAACTATACATTCAAAATTATTTAATTGTCCTATTTTTCTTAAATAATCATACTCTCTTAGGAGAAAAAAAAAAAAAAATAAAAAGGACAACACAAACACTTAAAAACCTTAGAATATACTTTCAAGTTTTGTAACATGTTCCTGTGTTCATATGCCACTATGTTTGTCTTACCCCTTGTCAAATAAGGATGGAATAAGATCGCAGGAAATTGCATTAGCCGTGCTCAGCTTTTGTGATGGATCTCCAGTATCAATCAGAGGCAGCACAAAAATCTCTTCACTCAGGCTCTAAAATTCAACTGATGCTCTTTTGCCAGTTTTCATTATGTTAAAGTAGTGTGGCAACAAGATTTCTTCTGTTTTGATGTTATCAGTTTTCTTAGGAATAATAACCATTTCAGATTTTTTTCACCATTGAAATATAACTCTTCTCAACAGCCAGAACCTCTGCTGTTCTTACATTTAACAGAAAAACTAACCAAGGAAAACAGCCTAGATTAAAATTTTAAGTGGTTTAAAGACATTAGGACCTATCCTGTGAGCTGATAATAAATTATTATTTAGAAAACATTCAATAGCAAGGGTTTGATTGAAAAGCAAGCCGTTCTTAAGACTTTTATCTAATGTCCTCAGCTGTGCAGTGCTAATGAAGGTTTGCAATTGCCATGAATTTTAACTAATACTCAACTTTATTTTTAATTGTTTTGTTTACAAAATGCATGCATTAATCACATTAATGTCATATTTTATCACTTTCAAAATTATCTGATGGCAGTTGAGGAGCTCTAGATAGACCAGCTTGTTTCTGTCTTTTTGAAATGCATTATGAGAGGTGATACAATGAAAATTAAAAATTTTATTAATTTATTCTTCTGAAGAGAGTTCATAACAGATTTTGGCATTAGATATTTCCTAGGTCCCATCTTGTTTCAGTATTTTATGACTATAATTGAAATTATAGTTCTATAAACCCTTTATTTAAATGTTCTTGAAAGGAAGTTTTAGACAATTGGCAAACAAATGTGTTATAAAAAGTGAAATCCCAGCCCTAAATATATTAAAGGTAATGACCCCACTGATTTCTGTGAGTAGAGAGTGTTGAGTACTATATGTCAAAAATATACTAATAATACCAATACATACTAATAAATCTGTTATAGTGATAAATATTGAGATTTTTATAAACTTTTTTATAATCACAACTCTTTTCTTGTATCTCTCCTTCCCTAATTATATAAGTGCATAATTATTTTTGACATAACTGATACTGTTTAGATCAATAGCCCTCTGATGTGGTGCAGATAAGGAGATGTCAGTGTGGTACTCTCTGAACCCAAAGAACTGTAGGCATGTGAAAAGGAGGGCAAGATCAGACAGGGCCTCCTAAGCTTCTTCTACTTTGAGCCCTTCCATGCTAAGTTGAAGATGTACAATTACTTTCAAAAGTGTTTGCACGTGCAGTAGTGCCATTTATTTTCAGAACTGTAGCAACAGGCACAGAACCCATTAACAATGCACAACAATATGTGGCACTGATTTTGCCGCATAGTGCAAAAACTTGGTGTCGCAGGGCAGAGTGAGCTCAGGTTGCCTGCATGGCCACAGTGGGCATCAAGTTAACACTGAGATGTGTTAAAGAATTAGTCTAAGAAATAACTGGAGGTTCAAAGCATTCACTGATTCTTCACTACCTGTTAAGCTGATGCAGACAGTGAGGCTAACATACACCTACACTGACAGAAGTGGAAGATAATACTTAGTGCTGCTGTCTCCCGTCTTAATTGTTCATTTTTGTTTTCCTTAAACTTACTTGGTTGTAAGTGCCAAAGTCTATAATTGAGTTCCATTTGAATATGATTATGTTAATCCTTTTACAAGGTTTGCCCCTTTGTTCCTCTGTGAGCAAATGAATTAATTTTGATAAAGCAGAAATGGAGCAGCTAGACACACAGCATGGATTATATAGGAGTCAGAGCTTCTTTTCCCATAATATGCCTTACTTTTTTACCAGGAGGTATTTAACCAAAAGCACTGTCCAATTCTCTTTGTAGACTGGAAGGGAGATGCTAGTCAAATGTTGCATGATCTTTGTCAATTAGCATTAATATGGAAGAGCAGGAGGTGATTGGCACTTTCAGACAGCAAGACAGCACTGAAGCATGCTGCTTTTAAGACCTCTCAATTCTTCACTTTGGATCAAAGACAAATTCCATGGAAGTCATCTGAGCCTTGGGAGTAGCTGATATCCTTACTGAATGAAGTACACATGCCTTTCTGAAGGCCTGACTCCATGCACCTGTTATTCTTCTGATTTCATTTATCAGGCAATCACTATATTTCTGAAGCGTGACAAACAGCAGCAAAATCCACTCCATGACCTTGATAATGGAAGTGGGAAAACAGAGAAACCTTGAAAAATGCTGCTTTTAGATGTCAGTCTGTTTTAGCAATTTAATAATTTAGTGGCTAGGTAAAAATAACTAAATAAGTTTCTTTTTAAAGTTCTTGCTGAGAAATAAGGAATGTTTTCAGCTCTCAAATCAAAAAGTAGATTTTTTCTACTGTTTTATTTTACTTATTTTTTTTTTTTTTTACTATTGTATACATCCTGGATGAAAGTGAATTCTTTCTCTCAGTGGCTTGTAGAACTACTCTTAATATTTTATGTTGAAGGAGGAATCAGATTCATAAATAATAAATCTAAACCTTCTAGGTGGAATACACAGGAATATAACAAGTTTCTGTGAAAAATCATAGATTTAATGCAATAATGCAGTGGTTTAATGTCAGCTACACTAATTTGCTGCTACTGAATGAGAATAAATTGTCAGTCATTACTGTATGCATTCAAATGAAGACAATTACTATATTCTTCACTGATTTTTGCTACATCACTTGACAGGAATACAAATCTTAGAGATTAAAAAATGAACCAGTGTACTGCAGAGAGTAGGGTCAAAATGAACAATGCATGATAAAAGATTGTGGTTTATTTCGTAGAATACATTAGGTTATATTTGAAAGCCCAAGTCATAACCACAGTTAAATGAAACAAGGGAAGCAATCAGATAAGCAAATAAAAAAATTATGTCAGAATAAAATATTGGTGATAAAGGGGGAAAAAACCAGTCATAAAGGAACCAAGCTTAGTAGAAGAGTTGCAAAAGGTTTTTGTAAACTAAAAAGTAGATGCTAGCCAGCACCCTCAGACTGAAATTTTCAGAAGACCTAAAACACTAGTTTCCTGTGTTTAACAGGGCCAAACAAAACAAAAGTAAGGATTCATCTATACAACAGACAGATGAAGTTGTGGGGTTTTTTTCTACTCTTTCTTTTTTCTAGAGTGTCACAGTTATAGAGGTGTCAGAAATATGAGTACCATTAGGGTCAAGCAGGATAAGAACCAAAAACTTTAGTCTTTGGATAAGTTTACAAACCTAATTTTTAAAAAGTCACCTTCCAGTTTTGTGCCTAATCTCAAAGAAAAAAAAGTTCCTAATACTTTGCCTCTTGAATTTTCAAATGAATTTAGAAGTTCTAGAATTTTCTGAATATGAAAAGTAATAACAAAGACCTGAGTTAGGTGCCAAGGCTTTGATAAATTTCTAATAAAACTCCCTGGCTAATATTATTTTTTATTGACTATCTGTGGTTCACTGTACTTCTTGTAGGCTCTTTTGATTGCTGATCAAAACTGTCTCCATTGGTTTGACAGAGTAGGATTTCTTACTGTGTAAGCCAAAGCATCAGTCTGAGAGACAAATATAAAACTTCTGGGTTTGGTGGGGTTTTTTTTTCCCATTTCATCTCCTATCCTTTATGACATGAAGTGAAGTATTATTGGGTTCTTAATGGATTGACATAAAATATTGGCAAAAATATTGACATGGTAGTATGGGAAGCCTAGCTGTCTAGCTGTGTCATCTCAAAAAATCAGGATTGAAGTTGGGCATATATTTGCAGCATCTAAATTGTAGCCATCTCTTTAGACACTTAACTTGCACCTTCCTTCCTTAAAATCCTGGATGATCTACTCACTTTCCTCACATGTACAATACTATATTGTAGCAACGTTAAAACAGGCAGACTTCTGCAATGGTTTTGACTTAAAAGATGCTGGGCAAAGATTACTTGATTGAATTAAATAAGTAGGTACTAATGAAGTCACTAAACATTTAGCTCAACATCTTTAATTTTTCACTTCAGATGTCCAGTTGGTTGACTACTGTTGGGATGTAAATTTCTCTGCATGAAATGTCTTGCCAGCAGTGAATGTGCACAAAACTGTCATTCAAGAAAGAATTTAGGGAACTATAAGCATGACCACCTGTCTAATGTCCTTGTCTTTTATTTGTTATCAAAAACACTGAATGATTTGATTTCTCTGTCTTTCAAGAAGTAGTTCTATAAAAAATATAACCATGCACACAAATGTGTCTAGATAAACAGATATAAATGAATGTATAGGCAATGTAATTTTTGAGATTCCTAGAGAGTCAATATTCTTTTTCTAATTCTGGTTGTATGTATGTAAGTGGAAGCAAAATGTTCCACTTCAAACTGTTCAGCTGTGTGTAGAATGCAATCTGGTATAGTTACCTTTTGTGATGAAAAAGCAGTTCATAACCATTGTCATCTGTTCATGATAGTTCCATTCCAGATATTCACATTTTAGAGTTTGTCACAATAAACTGTCACAGAAACTAAGGTTTAACAAGATTCAGTGAAGGATTAGATGTTTAGCTGAATAATAATACCCAAATTGTAAGAAAGTATTATATTTTTTAACTTTTTTAAATTAAAAGAGTTCTGTGGCTTAATCTCTAATGTGGATTTTAGAAATAGACTGTGATAGACTTCTTTGTTTTTCTTCTGAAGTATTTATCAAACTCTACCATTAGCAATGAACTATTGTTTTAGACAGGACTGTGGTCTCATCTACCAGTTTCTATCTTCTTAAAGCAACGGGGTCAGCAGCCTTGTCCTGTATATGCCAAGCCATCCTCCTTCAACCTTTCTGACTGGAATAGCAAGGAAACATTTACAGTCAAATAGCATTGAACTTCTTGTGATATTATCTGTTATTCCTCAAGGATTTAGACATGATAGAACTAATTTTTCCCTTGTCAATTAGACTGAGAGCTATATGAGTACTAAGGGTATCATACTCCCATCATTTTATTGACAGTTTGAAAGTACTTTTTTTTCTTTCTTTTTTTCTTTCTTTTT
>NW_010330644.1:0-18971 GCF_000700745.2 Antrostomus carolinensis
TCCTCCTGCTTATTGCCTATGCTGCGTGTATCGGTGTATCGGCACTTCAGTTGATCTGTAGGTTTCACCCCCAACAATTTCATATTGCCCCTGGGCTCTTCTCTACTGAGCCTAGTTTTATCCCCTTCCCCTTCAAACCTAGTTTAAAGCCCTCTCAATGAGCCCCACCAGCTCATGAGCAGGAATCCTTTTCCCTCTTTGAGACAGCTGAAATCCATCTGTGGCCCTCAGACCTGGTGCTGTGTAAACCTCCCCATCTGCCTATGGCACCAGCCTCTGAGACATGTGTTAATCAGGTGTGTTTTCCTGTTCCTTTCAGTATTCTTTCCTGACACTGAAGGGATTGAGGAAAACATTACCTGTGCTCTCGATCCTTCAACCAATTGCCCCAGTGGCCTGAAGTCCCTTTTGATTGCTTTTGGACTTCCCTCTGTGGATAATAATAATATAAGGGATAATAATCAGAGGGCTGTACCAGATCAGGGAGTTTCCTAGTGACGTCCCTTACCCAGGCCCCAGGGAGGCAGCAGATTTCCCTATGGGTTGGGTCCTGTCGGCATATTGGCCCCTCTGTTGCCCTCAGAAGGGAATCACCTGTGACAATTACCCCCCTTTTTTTCTTAATAGAGGCAGTCAGGATGAGACTGCCCCACCTTAGGCAACCCTCTGGATAGGCCCTCATCTATATTTATAATAATAATAAATCCAACACAGGGAGAACACTGAAACAAGTCTACAGAATAATCACTTAATTGTGGTCACGTACAGATCAGTGATACCCAATATCACTACACTCTTTTGGGAATTCAAAGGCTATTAGAAATTATTTAACAATTTTGACTGTGTTATATATATAAGAAAATATTCCAAAGATTTGATTAGTCAAATAAAAAGAAAAGAAAAAAATGAAAATACTATTACACCTGTGTTTAGCAGTGGCTCCAAGATGTCAAGGTGCTCTTCTGGGAGCCAGACAGGGCATTTGGCTGGCTCAGAGCTATATGCAACCACTGCCCTTGCTGAAACATAACTGCCCCACTTCTTGCTGAGTGGAGGGCCAAGCCAGCACTTTATAGCTTATATTTCACTTGAGCATTTGAGTTTCTGAGCTGAAGGAGTTAACATCTTGACAATATACAGAAATAAAGGAAGCAGTCAATACCTAATTACCTGTAGCAGCAGCAGCTAAGAGAAAGTATTCTTGGGCCAACTCAAGTTTTTCACCTTCTTCATAGAACAAAAGCAAGAAGAAACAGCTGTAGCACTTGGGGTGTTGACAATTCCATCAGGTGGAAGCCAGTGTGATCACACGGCCAGGAACCCCCATCTGAAGCAGTAAAAAAGCTGAAATTGCAAGTGGATATGGGACTGGAGAGACTTTGAGCTTTTGCAGGAGCACCTTGAGATCTTCTGATCAGCTCTTTGACTAACATAAACCTTAAGTGAATCCTCTACCAATGCACTAGTCACCTGCTCACAGTTATAGCTATGGCAAATTATTTAATACTAAGTCAGGTGCCAAGCCATGCCTTTCTCAGCCATGTCCCACAGCTCTACCTGCAGAAACAAGCAAACTGCATGAGCCATGGCCTTGTTCACTAGCTGAAAACATTTTTTCCTCCCAGGATCGGCCTCAGTGTAGTCCTGCCTGGTTTCACAATCCCGGGATAGCTTCCTGGCTACCCCCATACACCGTGTTTGCCTTTAGTACAGGACAATCCACTGAAGGCCTCCCAAAAAGAGACAGGCCTCTGCATTAAGCCTAGAGCTTCAAACATATGCATATCTCTATCTCTATGACAGAAATTCTTTATAAGGGATATGACAAGCTTTAAAACCATCTTTGTATTTTATAATTTATATGCTGTCATGGTTCTATGGTCATTAAGGTTGTTATCACAAGAGACAAACCATAAAGTGCCTGTACTCAGATAGGGAGGAAATCAATGAGACTCCATCTTGACATTGTACAAAGTAATGGATAACCAGTTAAAAATTATTTCTCCACCTGAAGACTAGGTAATCCTCTTTCCAAATTTGAAAGCAAAACCTCTTACTAATGACAATAATTTTTACTGCAGATTCAGCTTCCACATGTGAGGAGTTTGAAATAAGAAGAGCCTCCAACCCCCAAGCCTCCCCACCTCCAGGCCATGAAACACAGAAGTTGCAGGCCTTTCCACTGTAGTTACACTCATAATAAAACCTAGAAACAAAAGCCAAAATACACCTATCAGACAAGGAGAAACACAAAAGAGGTACACTAGTGAAAATAAAAAATATTTATATACATCAGCTATACCACTACGAAACATTCAGAACCAAACAAAATGAACGAGCTGCATTTCTGCCTTCTACTCTTATGTTAAAGTATAAAACAGAAGCAGGGGTTTTGTTGTTAAATGAAAAGTGTGACAACATGGGTAAGATGGAGTATGAGTATCCACAGGAAATTAGTGGTTTAAATTCACCAACCTACTGCTGAAGCTCTGATTATTTTATTTTTTTTTCAACTGACAGTGCTAAAATGCACTAATTTATAGCATTCAAATGTTTTAAGAGAGTCTATTCAATCATATTAAAAGCAGGTCTTATTTTGCTGAAAATACAAGCTGAAGGCAGGTACTCTACAGCTGGAGATGTAAGACTGTATGCTACGTGCACATCTGACATTGTTGAAAAAAGAACCAGAGAAACTCTACTAGATTACTACAGACAGATAGCATGAACAAAAATAATGTAGGGGAAGTGTTCTGTACAGCACACTGTGCTCAAGAAGACAGCAGTAGTAACCAACTTCTCTTCCCATTTCAGAATACATTTGAGTTGCTTTTATCTCTGGTTTTTGCTAGATACTAGAAAGCTACTGGGATTTTAGGTATCAGACCTGTTCGTCAGTAATAAACATTAAATTTTACTCCACTTCCTACCTTGCTTTCATGCATTGACAAATACAGATGTATATCCAATAGTTATGTATATATATTTGCATATCATTTTAATCAAACCAATCTCATTGTATTTGCAAATCTGACCAACTGTTTCATAATTAAGCAGGGCAGCTGTAGAATTTCCCTCTCCTGCAGCTCTCTCACACCTTCCCAGCGCACAGCACAGCCGGGTCCTCTTAATCCTTCTGCAAAACGGGCCTCTCCCACAGAGCAAGGAATATACTATTTCATTTCAAGGTGTCTTGATTGCTGCCAGTTCCAATATTCGACTAACAGAACTAAAATGACCACCCAAGAGAAGCTTTCTCTGTACTTAAGGAACTGGTGAAAAGTTTAACTCTTTCATACATTCCCTTTTCATGTCTCCCTGATATGAAACAGCATGAGCAAGTCTTGAAGTACACCAAGAGAAAAAACATTTCTCAAATAAAAGTGACGTTACCATATATATGAATAAATTTCAGATGAAATAAGATTTTTTAACTACTCTTCAAAGTTTGGTGGCTGTGGGGGAGAAAGAAAGTTCTGTGGAGGGCAAGGTGAAGAAAAATCCCAAGTTTTCCCTTTTTAAGATATTTCAGAATTAAATTAAAGGTTGCAAATTTTGTTCCTAGTATTTGACAATCTGTAGGAGAGAATTAGTGAAATAATTGAGTGGAAGACTGAAAAAATAAAAAATACAATCCTTAACTTTCTAACTGTATTCTGAAACTGTATTTGGATTTTTGGTCTTATAGCGGTAAAATGATTCTGTGGTACAAACAGTTTCACATAACTTTTTTCATGGGCTTGAAAAATATCAAAACTTTCTGGGAAATACAAGGATCATTTGCTCTGTAGACAATGAGAGTCCCAGGAACTACCTGGGAACAATCCTTAGGCAGATATAGCTAATCAGCATATACAACCAAATAACTTAAAGGACTCAGAAAGCAGAATTCATCTTTCCCATTTCTTTGATGTATCACTGTAATTTAGCCGAGCCCCAGTAAAGCACTATCACACTATTGTGCAAAAACCAGGACAAATAGATAGGAGCAAAAGCAATTCCTTCCAGAAATTTTATCAGCCTCTATGCATTCCTCCATTTTTAAGCACTAAAACCTACACAAGTTTACAGAACTATTTCTCTAACAACTACTCAAACATATCTAATTCTGTGCCCTTATTAGTCTCTGCTACAGCAGCTTATGATTTCCTAGAAACAAGGTCTCTTGCAGTTTCATCTGCAGAACAGGCTGTGATGCTGCAGAATCACAGTTTGCTCCATAGTTCTGCTCACGGGAAATGAGGTGGTGTCCACACAAGAGTAATTGCACTTCTTTGGCACATCACACCTTCACTCCTCAAAGCGCAATTCCAGTGAATGTTCATGTATGTTAGAATCTGACAAAGATCATCCTGGAAAATTTTTTTGCCTGATATTCAAAAGGAAGAGATGAAGTAAGCTTTGAGAGAAGTAACTCAATCCAAGCCAGAAGAGCCTTCCTCTAACAACAAGCCTCTGCAGTCTGCAAGATAAACCCAGTGTTTACTACTATCTCCTCTAAAGAGCCATAAAGACAGGTTAGACCAGGACTATTTTATTACTTCAGCTCTCGGGTTCTGCCCTAGAGGTTTCTTGGCACTGTCACTGCCTTACCTGTGGTGCCAGACCTACTGTCTGCTACTTTTTACGCACGCACTGGCAGGGCGCGCAGACCCTCCACAGCTGTGTGGAGCACACAGGGACAGAACTGGAAGTTGCTAAATTAATTGATTATGCCAGATAACAACCTCGTTGCTTGAGTTTCTTTTTCACAGAAGAAGATTAACCAGTGGAAAACAAAAAGCCCACAGAGGATACTGAAAAAGAACTTAAGAGTTTAAAATCCAAGAGTGGAAGAGTATTTCTGACTGCAGCTACTCCATCCCCTGCCAGACCCGTCTCTCCCTCTCTCTGCAGAGCTGTGCTGCATCCCACTCTCACTATGGGCTTTCTTCTCCTGTGCATACCCTGTTTAACAGGTTTCGGTCTAATTAATTATCCTGCTGATATGAAATCGCAAAAGGACCTTGGTGTTCCAGGTACATGCAGATTCATTAACACATTTAAAGAAAGAACCATTTCTCTCTCTCAAAAAACACCACCACAAACAAACAAACAAACAAGCCAGAAACTTGCTTCAGAAGAAACACGGTATTTGCAATTTCAGACTCCAACCAGTTAACTCAGGTAACAAACATGCTTCCAGACTACCACCAGTGCCCAACTATTTACCTAATTGGTGAATAAATTGAACTAGTTAGGCTGTTCAGAGATCAAAATCAGCACAAAACTTATATAAAACATCATATGTTAAAATATTCATCCATCCAACATTCTGTAAAATGTAATCTATTAAGATTCCTAATCCAACTTCTTTTGCTAAAACAACAGTATAATTAACTGACACAGTGAAAATATAATGATGCATGGAAATATGCCTCAAAAACATCAAACAAGCAGAACTGTCACAGGAGACGCCTTTGAATCTGGGCACCAACTTTCCATTTCAACACAGGCAGATACAGGGACAGCAGCTAAACTCATCCGCACTAACTCTACATCTTCTGAGAGGAAAATAGTAACAGAACTACCACTATCATTAAATGTGCAGAGAAAAATATACAAAGACTAAAGACAGTTTTTTTCATAAAACATATAATTCTAAATGAATCTGCAACTAATTACAAGATACAAAAAAAGTTAATGGCTCATATTTGGGTTTTTTTTAGGTTTTTATATTCTGTGATATTACTTAAACTCCTTTCAACCCAGAATGAGTTAATGAATTAAGAATGTTTGTAATATCCTAGGATTTGTCAATGGTGGACTTCAAATATCAGTATGGAATTTGAAGGTAAAGGAGACCAGTCCCAGGACTTCAACCCACTGTTGGACTCTAAATCTTCCCCTCCAGTCACAAGGCACAGTGCAAGAAGCTTGGGCTGTGTTAAATGACAAATCTCATTTTGAAGCTCCTCTGTATAAAGCAAATTCTGTTTTTATGCCCCACTGCTGTAAAATACAAAATTTGCACATTTATGTTCAATGCAAAAATTCCTTACTTCCATACCACATTATATGAATAAGAAAAATGAGGTAACAATCCTAAATATGTACTATCTTATACATTGACTTCCTGTTATATTTCCAGTCTCCATAGTAAAGATGTATTTTCATTATACATTTGAAGACATTTCTTGGAAAATTTCAGATATACAAATACATAAAGTAACTGGTAGGCAATTTTAATTTCAGACCTTTAAACCTCTATGACTACTAGTTTATTAATAAAAAAAACCAAGTTGAAATTACTTAGTGTGTCAGAAAAGACCAAGATCAAAAGCAGTGTAAATGTACACTAAATAAATATGATAACACTGTCTTCAAATGTATAATTGACATATTTTACAATGTTAATAATAACAAGCATTTAAAAGTGCAATGCCAAATCTGACCCAAATTGGGCTATTCTGTAATAATATTATTAGCTTTCAATGGTAACATGTTTATCAAAATAATACTCTCTAATTAAAATCACCCTGTTGGTATCCGTTGTGAAGAACAGCAACACTCCACATACTATATAAATGTGTTTATGACTCAAAAATGAAATAATTTTCAGCTGTCCATTTCATTCTTAATGCAGTGGTTTTTTGGAAGCGGAAGGAATCTCATATAAATTTAGTCAGCATACTGCTGGTGCTTGTATTATGCTTAGAGAGCCAATATCACATAAGAATACACTTCTTTGTAATAGCTTGGAGTAGCATAAAGATTAGATTGATACAGTAATATATATACACACATATATATTACCTGTTCTTGCCTCTCCAGCCACTTGTCCACCATGGGATGACTGGCACTTAACGATGAACGAGCATTGTCTCTCTGAAACTGGTTAGACCAGCTACTAGTATCTCGTGGTAGGCTTCTGTAGTTTTCATCTTTCTAGTTTAAAAGAAACAAAAAAGTGTCTTATAAAAAACAACCAGTCCTTGCACATTAACAATGCAGCTGGTTATTAAATTAATACAAATGGAAGACTAACAAAGGAGAACACAGGTCAAGACGAACCCAAGGACAAGACAATCGCGCAGCCATTCAACTTGCAAGAGCTCCCCTTCCTTAACACCAGGGAAGCCCAACCAAAGCCTCTGGTGGGTTAGAAGCTCCTGCACCCACTTGTGCTTCACTACCTCTCTTTTCCAACCTCAAACCGCTAGTGCACAGATGTCCCTACATACCTACAATGTTTTCAGAGCATCAGGCTCCTTAGTTTCATTCTCACTAAAAGTAAATATATCATGCAACAGTCCATCCAGTGACAGCAAAGGCCACTATATAATTTTCCCAAGTCTCTGTATGCAATCAATTTTACAATCAAAGCTGTCTCACTGCTCCAGGTACTGTTCTTTAGACCAGAATAGCATGCTAGAGAGTTCAAAACTTGAATTATTATTCCACATAATAATGCTTTGGTTGGTTTGCCTGAAGGTATACAAATACAGTAACATTTGTAAAACAACAGCAGATGGAGATTGTGCTGATGGAGATACATTTATCCCATTGAGACTGATTAAAAAAAGATTTTTTTTTCCTTTTTAATTAATGAGTTTGCCTTCACATCTTTCCCACAAGCTGTACAAATTCTTCAGCTTCTCAAGATTAGTCCTTTACCCATTCTGATCACTAAAAGCCAATAAAAACACAGATCCTTAATGATGGGAGGTACCCTTAGCCCAAAGTCAATGAATCACTGATAACGTACGATTAGTTCCCTCCAACTGGAATAATATATGGAATTGAAATTCTGCTTAGCTTTTCAAAAGAGGACTATAAATATACTGTAAGTATCCTTCTTTCAGGAGCAGAGTATTTTTTCTAGTCAATGTTTGTCTATCCTCATGACAAAACAGGTAATTTAGAGAGAGTATCTATTTTCCTTATAGTCATTTATTAGCAAATAAAATAGGATTGTAGTCCTGCATATTTTGCAACACTACTGCTTTTAGGAATCTCAAAAATCTCTAAAAAAATAAACAAACACCAGTGCACATTTGCCATTAAAAACTTTTTTCTTCTTTTGTTTTTAATTTATAGTACACAGCAGATTTTTGACCCTTTCTTAAATCAATGATTCATTCCATCAGCACAAGTATTTCCTTTCCCTATTTATTGTATTGATGTTTCTTTGGCCTGGCAAAGTACTAGTCCAATATTCTAAAATATGGACTGTAGAATCAATTCCCTTACGATTGTCCTTCACAACTTTATTTCTTGTAAATGTATGACAGGCTTTGCTAGGAAATGCAAGTCTCTAACTATGATATGTAGCACAATTTTCAAAAGCTTCCTGTAGGAGAGCAGTTTGTTTCCAGGCATATCAAACTTAAGCTTTCTTAACTGATGACAACTTATTTTCTTGAAAGAGACTTTGTAGTAAAAAAATAAGTCTTCCATTTCAAGACATTAAAGCTTGAATTCAACCAGCACAAGATAACCTTGTAAAAATATGTCTGCACAAGTAACCAGCCTAACAAATCACCATCATCAATTAGTTTTTCCTGACACAAATGAGTAAGAGCTTTGTGTCTTTCAGCAACTAAAAAAACCCCCAGTTTTCCAATGTTGTTAAACACAGCAAACTAGAGATTTGCTCAGTCTCTTGCTTAGAAAGGGACAGTGGAAGCCAGTCACTGCTTTGTACAACTGTCCCTTAGCAGAGCCATAAAAACCAGGGAACAGTGTGTACAAATTGATTTTTTTTCCTGTTGCTTCTCTTATTCAATTCTCCTGGTGACAGAGGTGTCACAGTTCCTATAAGCCAAAACAGCAATTTATCTTGTTCAAAGTGGTAGAAAGGTATAACAACAAAATCAAAATCTGACAAAGTAATAACGAAAGATCATTTTATGCACAAAAACCTCCATACAGTTGGTACGTGAGTTATTGTATCCTAACAATAACTCACTATCTGACAGACCATCACCTAGTCTGAATGAATAGAAATTCCTTCCTATGTAATAAGATGTTTTCTGTTTTTCTGTACTTTATAGGCAAACTCATTTTTTATTGACTCATGTTTACAATCTTCCATATAAATTTTTAAAAGTAATTTTATCTATGCTACACAAAAATTTCTCTCCACACAGCATCCGTTAGCTGTGCGCAAGAGCAAGAAAGAAAGAAAAGTTCATCAAGGGATGTGTTGTTCTTCAGTTGTTCAAATACTACGTCTGATCTGAATCACGCAGGACAGTCTTATTGCTTAGAGTTTATAATGGAACTTCATGCTGTAAAAAGTCTTAAACACCACAGCACACAACATAAGGGAAATTATCTAAGCTTAAAGAGTTCAATTAGGCCTCTGTCTGGTGGATCTATACTAATGCCAAGAATTCTGCAAGGAATTTACTCCTAATACTATCTGTACTGACCAGAAGAGTATATTCTTTCAATTTACTGAAGTATTTCTTCTGTAGCCAATTCTGTAGAAGATTGCCTTTCTCCTAGATTGCCTTTCTCCTAGTAAGACCTATACCAGTTCATTTTATACAGAAGGCATCAAAGTTACTCAGCAATTTTTCTGACAGCAGAAGTAAAAGCTGGAATGGTAGAGAGAAGTGGTTCCCGTAACTTGCTTGTGTTCATCAGTGCTTCTCAAAGGCTCAAGATAGTGCTATTATCAGACCTGGGTACCTGGAACCCCAGCTAAGCAGGGATCGACATTGCTGCTATTACCCCATCTAATTCAAAGATAGCAGTGGTGATAAACTATAGAGACAGAGGTGAAAAACACATCGCTGCAGCTTAGACACTGGGATCTACTGAACCAGCTGCAAGGTTGTTCGCTATTTTTATATAGATGATTTTTTTTTTTTTTTGGTTGGGGTTTTTTTTGTAAAATATGCAAATGTTAACCCAGAAACCTTTACTTCTATTCAGCATGATCTAGCATTAACACTTATTCTCACAACATCCTACTGGAAAAGGTGTGTATCATTTTTAACTTCAATACCGTAAAGAAAAAGATTTCATGGTACAGAAGCCATCAGGGTCACACAGGGAATCCTCATTTCTTCTGGAGCTGCAGCTGTAAGCCCTCCTGGGACCAAGGCTGACATGCATCATCAGTTACAATTAAATGCTCCAATTTTTTTTTTTTTTTTTTTTTAAGTTTCTTTCCCAAACATCTTTGGGGACCACAGGCCATGTCAATTTTATCATGTTTGAAGAGGAAATTGATCAATATAACACTAAAACTGCCAACTCACAATATTACTGCTACACTTAGCAGCAGCATTTCGCAGTATTTTTAATAAGGACAGATAATTTAACTCCTTAAGATTTAGTTCAGCATGGTGTCTCCCTGTGGGGCTTTGCTGGAGGGCTGGGTGAAAGGGGACAGAAAATATGAAGCAATTTTGCTATATTTTTAATTTCAGATGATTTGCAATATATAACAAGCTCCTCATCAAAGACTCTGCAGCTTGTAGATGAAATGAGCCATTAGCATCATCTGTGTACTTCAGTTACTAGCTGTCAGTGCATAAACTCACTTGTGATTTTAACCCACAGTTGTATCCCTACAGACTCCCAGCATCACTAACCCAACCAGAACATCCTCCACACGGCAGTGACAATTCCACTGTCTGTTCTCTCATTTGCCACTAGGGCACTTTCCAAATAGTGAGAGTTGGGTTTTTCCCTTTGTTTTGACCTCCTGTATAGCTAATGTAAAGTATGGGAAATTTTGGTGTGGGTTTGGGTTAATTGTTTTATATTTTTTCTTTTTTTTTTTTTTATTTTTTAATGCCTCTTCAATGTAATTCTCTGAGGAAAGCCCACTTCTCATTTAGGATCTTCACTAAGAGAGACCACTTTGGGCACTGACTTTTTTTGCTATCCATTCTTTTTTCCTTTGGGAAAGGCTTCTTGCTTGTTTGGGTTTGACTCCTTGTGATGGCCTCAGACTGAGATAGGATTTGTCCATGTTGATGAGAAATAAGACTTCATTTAATCTTCTGAGGTTATAATTTTTTTTTTTTTACAAGCTTTGAGCAAATTCATGTCCACAAGCATATTTATTGTTGTTGAATCACTACAAAGGCTGCTCTTCTTTCTTTTTATGCTCCATTATGTCTATGTTAGACCCTGAACAGTTTGGTGTCACTCTCAGACAGGATGCTAAAAGCTGTAATTAACAAAACGTTCATATAGTTTATGCAAATACCCCTCTGTTTGATGCAAACATCTGTTTATAAATGCAGCAATATACACATATACCCTTTTTCCATGCTGTCTGAAGGACTAGTAAACAGATTCCTAGAGTTTTTTTGTTTGGTTGGTTTTTTTGGTGGGGTTTTTTGATTATTTTTTTTTGTTTCGTTTTGTTTTTAACTGGACTTTAGACAAATAAATTAGGGGTAAGACCAACTGGATTCCCATTTCTCAGAAAAAAAAAAAAAAAAAGGCTGCACAAATAATGTCTATTTTACAGGGAAAATACATCACATGCGGGAAATTAATTAGCCTTCTTACATAGAGGTGAGATTTGGAACTGTTCTCCCTATCCAGCAGAAGCTTTTTAACAACAAATAGTAACAAATTTCAACAGTTTAGCTCAAAACTACTTGTATTCAGCCACTCTTTATAAACATTCATGCATTTTAAGATCTTAAGGATCCGACACTACTGCTTGGGCAAGCCTCCTTTCCCTCGCAGTAGATTTAGTTTACTTTATCATTCTACAATTTAGTTTCCAAGCTTGCTTTTTTTGAGGTGTATTGAAGAACATGACCCCAGGAGCTACAATAACCCCGATACAGCCCAGCCATCTAACATATACAAGAAGAAACCAGTTCCAGCCACCAAATATCAAGAATCTTTGTACTTGAGCCACTCTCCAAGGAGTATAGTAAAAGAGGACTCCCATATTAAAGAATTACCATTGCTTTGTGCTTCCTCTCAGCTCTGAGCTGGAACATGGGCCATTTCCAACAACTGATAAAAACTGTCTTAAGATGCAGAAGATGCAAATCTATCAGTCTTAATAAAGAGTTTGCACGCCCTATTTTGATTAAAATAGATGAGAATGACCACTCTGCAGTCATTCTGATGTTTTCAGAAACACTTGTTTTCAGAAATGACCCTCTCTATAGCTCCATGAATGGAATTATTGTATTATGCATGAGCAATAGCTCACTAGATGTCAATGGGGAAAAAGGCAATAGAAAAGCCAGTGTTTTGCTTAAGTTCTATCACCTTACACTCAGAAATTTCCAGAGGTGTCCAATTCCAATTCATGTATTCCATGTTATCCTTTAATTGACAAGCAAGGCCTGACCTTAAAAAAAAAAAAAAAAAAAAAAAAAGCAGTAACTAGGGGCAATGATGAATGGACAGTTTTCTGTGCGTATGGTGTCATATGGAAACATTTAGTGTCAAAGAATATGGGCTAAATTAAGAGTAAACTAAAAAACATGAGACTGCCTATCTAAAACATTCTGTTGATCTCTCTTGTTTACAATGGAAAAATAAAAAATGCCATGATCTCTGCATGTATACATGCAAAGCCAGAAATTACCAGGCAGAGTATACTGTTATTTCTCAGACTGAGGGATAGGAAAGAAGCTGCTTCTTCCATTCACTCTTTACTTATTAATCTCACAATAAAACCTCACAAAAGATAATGCAAAATAACGCAAACAACATACAGCAGGTGATATACTGCAATTATAATTCAGAAGATGGATTTTATTTCTGTAAGCTTCTTAACTAAAAAGGCATTGCTTTCCACAGTTTCCTTAAAAAACATAAAAAAATAAAAAATGAACCAGTTAAATTAAAATGCCATGAAGCTACAGTTCTGATTTCTCTACACATTATACTTAGAAATCAGTTTCCTCTTCTACTATTTTTCACTAAAGTGAAATATTCTCTTTTGCTGTGCCACTTTAAAGGCATCTAAAGAGTTTCTAAGTATATCTAAATATATATGAATCTATACAGTTATCTGTTTAAATGCAGTAATATAATTATGCACAATCCTGCCATTCTGAACAGATACTTGCTTTTCTATCCAGATTTATACAATGCTTTATGTCAATGTGGATTTAGATGAAATAGCATTTGTAAAGTTGTTTGTTTATTTTAAATGTTGACATCACTTCATTTGATTCCTTGGGAGAGCCAAGTAATTAAAGTGCATGAGAGGAAAAAAGCTGATAATAATTACTTTCAAAAGTATGGTCTGAAGATAGGATTTAATAAATAGAATGTTAATATTGAATATGTTTAGGGAGCTAAGGGAAACAGGAAACAATGGGATACAGGAAACTTCACAAGGATCTTATATTTAGATCTTGAAATTAAGAATATTTTATAAGCCACCAGCAGTATCCTTTTAAGTCTCAGGTAAATTCTTTCAGGTGGCCATACCTCTAAAATGGTGCAACTCGCTCTTTCTGTGTTTAGAAACTTGCATCTGCAGTCTTGAAACTAAGAAGGGAGACCAGGGGATGAGGTAACCATTCTCTCTTCTCAGACTAAGATTTTTTTTATTTTCCTTCTTTCTTCATTACAAGAAGCATGGAGAAAAGCAGTGATTTAAATTCAAGGTCAGAAGCACGAAGGCAAGGCCCCAAACCGGTGGGGAGTGGCCATGACCTCACACGCCGCCAGCTCCTCCCCTCAGTCCTTACCCACACCACCATCCTCCTCCCTATTTAACGATATGGACAGGGGACGCTGCAAGGCTCCCAGCAAAGCGTCCCTCCCCTTGTCTGATCTGCAAATTCATTTCAGACCCTGGCCAGAATGCCTCCAGCATTCTGTGGGGAAAGGCCCACATAGGTACCAGACAGGTGGCTTGTAGCAGCGTTTCTCTTTTATCTGAGTTTACAGTGGCACCATCACCTTCAGCTCCTCACAGTCTCATGGGCGTTTCTCACACTGAACAGCTTCCCATCATCCTCCATCTTAGGGTTTTAGCTTTGTCCAGATTTCTTTTACTTCACGTCTTCAGCAGGCAATGCTCTTAAGTTGGACATCTATCTACAGGAGCTGAAGAGCGCGTTTATAAAGGGACAGTCAGGGTGGTAGCACAGGATGATCAACTCCTTTCTGTCAGGCTGTGAAACAAAACCAGGCTAAGAGACATCTGTTTCAGCCCCAAGTTTAGTCATAACAGAAAAAGCCCAGAAGGTGACTAGGTATTCTTGGTTTGAAATCCTGTATTTACTGGGTCTGAATTTCCACACCAGTTCAAGTTTACCATCTCCTCCCCAGCCATACTAATGCTTTGTACATGCTAGTTCCACATATTAATCAGATTTTTATTCTGAGACTGCTTTGCCTAGTTGTCTTTCCTTATCTTCTTGTGTGATCAGTATTAATGGCAAGATTAAATAAGTTAATTTAAAAATACAACAAATAACAGCAGAAAAGGCTGAAATAATCACTGTTTAAACTGTGCAGGCTCATGTCAGAACACCGTAGGGAAGTGTAGCCTGCAACCTGGATTGTACTTTAAACTTCTTTTTCTCACCAGCTACACATTCAGCCAAAATCCAAACCTGCTTTGCACCAGTACACAACCTTGATAATATGAAAACAAGACAAATATACTTATCTGCAGAAACTCTTGAAACACAAGTGTATTCTGTAAATGCACGGTTGTGGGTTACAACTAAATAGGTGAAAGCAGGTCAAAACTCAGGTCCAGCTATTGCCAATGAAAATATATGTGTTTCTAAACTTAAAAAATAAATATATTTTTTTTTCTTTAAACTTACTCGATCTTTTATCAACCTACTTTTCCAGGCTGAGAGTTTTTCATCCTGAAACCCAAGGAGGGCTGCAAGAACACAAAAAATTAAAAGAAACAGAGATGAACATTTAAATATGGGAATTTTCAAAGTACACATTCACTTAGATGAATGGCAGAGGAAAAGTCAACCATTCCTTGCAACTTCAATTATCCTATACCATGTACTTGAGAGAGCTTTCTGTTTTCCGTATAGCTTTCATTGTCTCTCAGGAAGGTGCTGCACACTGCATTTACTGAAGTGAAAAGACAAACAATCCGTGTACATTCCACCACTCCTTCATCACCAGTAAGAGACTCACTCATCCAGACTCCCCTTGGCACTCCCACCTCGTGATGCAGCACCATGTCCCCTCACCTATGGACCAGACATTGCTCACCCAGACAATGCTCACCCATCACACAGAAACAGAGATGGGATAACACAACACTGAGAGAAAAATACACTTTTTTTCTGCACTACTGATGAAAAACAAAGATTGAGAGTGATCAACAGACTTGCTCAACCTCAGAGCAGAAGCAGAAAAAATTCACCAGCTCTCAGATCCATCTAGAATCTTGCACTAATAATCCATCTCTTTTGGGAGATGGAGAGGAAATTTGATAGATGGGCTTCCACAAATGGATTACTCGGAGCAAAAAGACATAAAACAACAAAAGTGATGGAGAAAATCACACCTTCGCTTTGGATTTGTTGTTTTTGTTGTTGGCTTTTTCCCTGCTTTTTAACACTTTTGGACACAAACAGCTGAATCCTGTGTACACAGTACTCAGCAAACAGAATAGCACAGCATCAAGTAATGCACATTGGCTGTTGCCTCTCTGTGCACTAAGCAAGAATATTTCACTTTGTGTCTCTCATTCCAAACATGATAATGATGATAAGAAATATTGTATTTGTTTTCACATTTTGCAAGTCAGGAATTTTGAGTTCTTTCATAGAGATTTTATTTTTTATTGCACTAAAATACCACTGGCAACTCTGCTAAAGAAAGTCAGACTCTTCTTTGTGGTATTCAGTGAAAGCACAAGAGGCAATGGGCACATAAAGAAACAAAAGTTATTCTATCAAAACTTAAGAAACAACTTTCTTTCTATAAGGGTGATCAAACACTGGAAGAGGTTGCCCAGAGAGGGGGTGCAGCCTCAGTCCTTGGAGATGTATATACTCAAAACACGACTGGACACAGACCTGAGTAACCTGCTCTAGATGACCCTGTTTTGACCAGAAAGGTTGCACTAGATGATCTCCAGAGGTACCTTCCAAGCTCAGATGTTCTGTGATCCTGTGAAAGTAATGAATTTTACACACTACTCGGGACAAAAATAACACAAACTATGTCTATTTTATATTGTACTCTGTTTAGGTACTATTCCTCTAAACCATTTCATTGTCACATGACAAACTGCCAGCAAAAAGTTACTATCACAAAGAAAGAAAACTGATGCATGTAAATTTCGTTTTTTCAATTTCCATTAATCTCTCTCCTATAACAACATTTTTCCACATTAAAACACCCTACTTCGTCATCTGTGGGTAACTCACTCTCATTCTCCCTTCCTCTCAGTCTATGTGAAATCACACCTGAAATTACAAAAATCATGGCTGTCTCACTGAAAAGAGAAAAGCCCTGCCCAAATAAACCTGAAGGAAGAAATATTAACCGCTATTGAATCCTTCAGAAATTCTGTTCAAAACATTGCATTTTTATTTTAAAAGCAGTAAACTGCATTCATTATGCAGGAGTTTAAAATCTATCATGACAGAGATGCCAGGCTCTTTGCATTTAGCCTGTTATTTCTCCTTAGCTGATTCTGTTGTACCACAGCACTTTACCAACATTGTTCATCTGGTACATGCTACCTCCCTTCTGCAGGAGTGCAAAGGAGAGACAAAGGTTCCCAAGAAGCATCAGCAACACTTCAGTGTCTTGTTCCCAGAATGACAGTCAGTCTCTCAGACCACAGTCTTCCCTAGTCAATCAATTTATACTCTGCAATTCAGAGTCCCTGGCTATAAAATGACACTAACACACAGAGTTCTAATACAGGGCTCTTCAGTCCTTCAAATTATACTTAAAATCTATTAAATACCATGTATTTGGTGACAGTGATAAAGCAAACTTCACCAAGTTATGTTTAAAAAGACTCAAAGCTAAATGAAACTAATTTTCACTTTAAATCTGATTTTGACACTGACATACCATTATACCATTATTGTTGAAGCTTTTCATATAATGCATGCACGCTTTTCTCCTACCTAGACACACTCAATTAGAGAACTTTTTTTTTTCTCTGTTTACAAAGAGGATTAGAAAGCATTGCATCTTTCACATAAATAAAAAAAACCTACAATCTAACAATGTGAAAACTTGGAATCATCAGTTTAAACCCATAGGAACAGCAAAAATATCTGCAATAAGAGATGTGGGAAACACAATACTTTACAGGTAAGAGATTTGACTGCATTTACAGAGCCCAAAAAGGTTAAGTTACCAAGTAGGAAGAAAGCACATCTTAAAGAGAATTATTCCTACAGACTATGGCTATTTTCAACCTCAAAATACATATATGGGCAAATCCATTTAGAAACAAACAAGCAAAAATCTTGGCTGTTGACTAAATGGCAGAGGCAAAAAGGGAAGAAAAAAAAAAAAACCAACCCTAAAAAATGGTGTGCCAAGTACACTCAACTATGTGTTTGCTGTTGCTGATCCACCCAGCAGAGCATGCCATTGCATGCCATTTGCTTTGCTCCAGGTGGGTGAACCCAGGAGTGAGAGGCACAGAAGTCCATACGCAATCATTTTTCTAGCTCATTGCTCTCTCTTGAGCTCTCCTTCTTACCGTACATTTTCACTTCTTTCTGCTGTACCAGTGCTGTTATCTCTGATGCAACAATATATGAATCAAATCCAGAAAAGTCACAGTGGGAAATTTTTCATAAGCCAGTTAGCCATGGTATATCCCTGCATTAAGCAAAGCAGGTTAACTAGATAAACCTTGTGTCAGAGAAGCAGGATCAAAGCAGGTAACTAATTTGTAATTACATGCAATTCCTCACCACAAATGGAGATGCAAATTTAAAAAACCACATTGAAAATATATGGGATAATTAATTCACAGTTGTTATAAGACACAACATATCTGGTTGTTGCCTTTATATTCTTCCATATGTGAACACAAACATCTAATGGAAAAGAAATGTGATTTTCATTAATGCAGCTCACACCTATTAAGGGCAGCTAGTTAAGCCAATAGACTTTGGTACTGAATTATTAAGAATGTGATTCAAATTAACAGTTATTCAGAAAACAACAATATCAAATAATATTTTACTGCAGTGGAAAAAAGCACACGATATGCTTTCTCTGCATACAATTTGTTCAGCTGTACAGTTCAACACAATTCAAACAAAATTACAGCTTTCAAATCAGGTATTACTGCAGGCCTTTGAGAAGATATTTTTACTAAGAGATTTCTTGTTTCATTAGAATGGCTCAAGGAAGCAAGGGACAAGATTAAGGCAAGCTGTGAGTCATTAAGTAAAACAGATATGTCTCACACACAAAATGTATCTTAAAGTTATTTTAATATTCAGTAAAAAAAAAAAAATCCCGAGAAGTGAATTTACCTACTAAAGCTGCTGATAATCATGAGTCAATTTTCTGAATACTTGCATGGATGAGAAGACCTATTCATTTCATTAAGACCACTCATGGGAAGGATATAGAAGGATGAGGTCAGGAATTACCTAGCTGAGTACAGTTACCAACACTACAATAACTTGTAAATAATCAATAATGATGATAATTCTTCAAATAAATAAGTACTTTGGGATACAGAACATCTGGTTTCAAGTTGTACTTACAGGTGAACAACATAGAAACCACCAATGATTGAGATTCCAATTCGAAGGAGATACAGATTATACTGTTATAACCTGACAATAAATAAGTTTTTTCTTTATAATGAGATGATACGAAAAATGGATGAGAGAGCACATCCAGTTTAGTGAGCATATCCAGTTTAGTGACAGGTTTTCATACTAAAACATCCTACTTACTGTAGTAGAAATGCATCTCAAGTTCAATACATTGAAATCTTCGGAGGACCTACTCAAGCCCTTCCAAACCAAACTCTATCCCTCTCTGGTCATTCTCTT
>NW_010330644.1:18998-21083 GCF_000700745.2 Antrostomus carolinensis
TTATCTACTCTAAAAACTACAGTTACTTTAACAAGATCCTTCAAACATCCCACATTTTTTTTCTTTCCCAGTGCCCTTTTCCCTTTCTGTTTGCCCAGAACTACCGGCATATGTCCTGGCTCCTCACAGCCTTCAGTGCATGGCAGCACTCCCATCCCTTCATTTCATTTCAATTTGGACATCTGCCCACTTTCCTGCCATTCCAATTTCTTCTTACCTAATCTCCTTACCAATAAGGAGTCTTCTCTCACTTGCCCCCAAGAAATAAATACCTTCTGCCAGATACATGCACTTTCCCTATGCTAATTCCTCCAAAAATTGGACAGGGTTTCTACCTGTCAATTATTTCTCTTTAGAGGTGACGGGCTGAAAGTAATGTCACTTCTTAGAGTCAGTAGGTGGATGAAGCTTTTGGCAACTCTCCCAGAAACCCTGTTCTTGTTTCTGCAAGATACTGCTGGGGCAAAGTTGCTAATCTACAACTGTGCTGCAAATCTCAGTCCAAGAACATATGTTCTTGTGCTGTCAAGAGAAAGAACTGCAGTAAAAACATTACGTAGTGCCAACTGCCCACAAAAGATATATGGGTGCTCAAGTCCAATACACTGAGCAGAAAATAAGAATTGTTCTCATTGCTTTGCTTGAAAAGTCTGTGTCATCTATAATCAACGAAACAGTCTGGAACAAAGCACAGACATCTCTTTTTGTTATCTGTGTAGCTGAAGAAAACAACCTAACATAAGAAAAGTAGTGAGTGACCTTTTATAGTTCAAACAACCAAAATACATTTGTAAAAATTCAGTGTTAGTACTTCGGTAAATGATTGGTGACAGAGGCTTCAAAAATACACCTTTTAGAATAATATTACAAATTAAATTGTTGCTAATAATGGGAAAGGAAAGGAGAATTCTTAATATCCATTCCTAAGAGAAATAGGATTCACTACACAATCTTGACTCATGAAATCAAGATGCTGAAAACAGAAAAAAAAACAGTCTAGCACAAATTAACTTGGAATTAATTAATAACATATATTGCACAAACAATTATTTCATTCCAGTTGTTTACTGCACCTTATCTATTAAAAATAATGTACTCAGTGATGTGCTCTATTGAAAGGACTGATGTATAAAGTGTGCAAAAAAGGTAAAAGAAATCATCAGTATCTATTATTATAACTAATCTATGTTAGTTTTTTCTGATCTTGATTTAATGTTCTCTTCTGCCTTGCTTCCCATCACTACATGAGATCACATGCATTCCTTTCCAGTTTGGTCACCACGCTCCAGTAGACATAAAATATTTTCATGAAAATCAAGAGTAAGTACATGCTGAACAACTAATGATGCAAGAAGACTAGTGTGAAAGATTATCTGGTTCAGACACTCAAAAAAATCTGATTATGCTATGTATGGCCCTCCATATCTATGCTTGTGGAGTAATGAATTGCAGTCTCATTATGATTTCAGAAAAAATAACTGAAAATTTTAACACTTCAAATGGGTTAGATTATCATTTTTTTTCTTCTCCAAATCAGAACAGTATAAAAGATATTTTTCAAAACAACATGCACTTCTGTGCCACACAAGTACAAGTGACAGAAAATACACAATTACCTACCTGAAATCACAATCAAGCGCTGATCTAATGACACCATATTAATCTGACACCTCTGTAAGAACCTGGACCTCAATGCCTATTAGCACTGTGCTTTTATAGATGTTTTTGAAATAACCAAAAGCCCAAAGACAGTTCAGTTCATTAGTAGAATGTAAAGAGTTCTTTATTTGGAGTGTGGAAGTCCTGGCTGCAGTATTAGTTTGCATTTATATGACACAGAATTAATAATAAGAAAGAAAAAAATAGCTGTAATAAGCCACATATTTTCCAAAAGGATTTTGTGCTGTACAGCCAGAATTGTAACTGAAAGTGCAACTTTCTTTAAGAATGACTCATTTCTATTGGAAAACATATATATGGGGTTTTTTTCCTTTTGAGTTTGTCTGCAAGTTACCATCACAATTATGGGCAATGTCGGAGGCTGTACAAAAGGGAATATTTCTTCAATTTTTTTTCAATAATGCT
>NW_010330644.1:21100-21789 GCF_000700745.2 Antrostomus carolinensis
GCTGACTTCTCTAGCTAATAATGCAATTCATGTAGAGATACTGAAATTATATTGAAAAAATGAAGGAAAAAATACTCACATTACATTTCACTATTTTAGTTTTAAGAATGTTATCAAGGAGAGACAGCATTTGCAATTTGTGTTCTGTATTACTTGACTAGTGACTCAGAAAGTTAAAAAGTAGCAATGCTGTGTCAGAAAGACAGACTAGACCAGCTGTGGGCACACAGATTATTCACTGACGATAGGACTTCTATGGAGATCAGCAAAAATCATTATAGATATGGCCTATTTGCATTCAAAGAAAACACGTGACAGCATTTAGGCCCTGCTTTGCAGAATAATGAGTAATCAGAACTTCAGCTACAGTTAATGGCAAAAATCAAGTTTTTAGAGCCCCTGCTGAGGGCATCACCAAGAGTCTACGAAGGGCAGGATACACTTGTGACTGAAACACTCTTCCTCTGATGATGATGGTGTTTGGTGGACAAGGTCAGAAAACACAAGTTTAAACCAAGAGTGTGTGAGAGAAGGACAAAACAACAGTTTAAGATCCATGCACATTTGTCATTTATTGGATAAAGAGGAGGAAAGAAATATACCTTTCTTTCATGAGCATTGGGTACACCAGGGGTGTTCTGCTTGAGAAAGCCTGCTGTTGTGGACCACCTTGTAGGGTTTTTCCGTGA